>NC_067466.1:16495970-16646439 GCF_025434085.1 Hippocampus zosterae
CGACCGCATCTGCTGCTTTAAAAAATAAAACAATTATTACTCTATGAGTATCCTTTTTTTTTTTTACTCTCAAAACAAACGTACATTTATCATGGCGGCGGCAACCACGTCCCTCCCACCCAACCTCACCCTTACCCCGACAGACAGGCAGCTCTAATCGTATGCTTCGGGGATTTCCTCAGACGGATGGGAATGTATCAAATATTTACCGTCAGGCGCTAGCTAGCGGTGACACACACACGGCATGAATTTAACATGGCCGCCACCGAAACAAAAGGCAGGCCCGCCAGGAGCTAGCTTCTATTTGGCCGGACCGCAAATGTGAGGGGGCCCGCTAAGGCTCCAACTAGGCTTCATCTCGGCCCGGCCTCAAGGCTGCGCCGGTGAGTCGCGTGGCAGGCGAGTGCATGTCAGATCTTGGCACGCATGCTTTTATTTCCTCTGTGTGTGTGTGTGTGTGTGTGTGTTTTGCCTTAAATTACGGGTGCTGTTTGTTTGAGTGGTCCAGTGGAGCGCACAGTGACAGATGATGTAAATTATTAATTGCTTTCCTGTAGCTGAGTGTGGTGGGCCTTGTCCTCCTTCCCTCTCTTCCGTCTTTCTCCCTCGGTTACCCTCTTTGTCTCTCTCCACTTCTTTTCTTTCCGTGTTCTCGAAACCGCCGCCCATAATTGTCAGGTAACTTTTTCCAGGTTGCCTCCATTGAAATATTTGACAAAAAAACAAACACTTCAATACAGTTGAGTCGAGTTGACTAAAGCCCTCCATGAGAGACAACACCCCACCCAGCACCCCGATCATAGACCGCTCCGTGAACGTTAACAACGGTACAACCCAGGTCATAGTTGGCTCTCCGAAAGACAACCACGCAATTACCACCTGGGTTGACGACCCAAAGCTAAGCCGTTCCCGGATGTTGAAGAAGGATCTACATTGCAGGTGGAAGGCCGTCCTGCAAAGTGAATTCATAAAAGGATAAAGAGAATACCCACTTGGGTGCCCCCCCCCCACCCTTATCAGAGAAGGGGTGTGCCAAAATTCAAGTGAAGAACCGAACAATTCTTGGTCAGCCGCTAAAATATTGATGACGTCTTCCCGGTGAGGTCATTTCATTTCTTTACTCGTACTGCGCTTACCGTCAGCAGGTATGCTGTCACACCCTCCATTTTCATACATATGACCATGCGACGTTTCAGAAAGGGACGACGGGGGTGCGTAAGTGCGTGCCAGCCCGGGCGAGCGGGCCATTTGCAGGTGGGGGAAATGGACACGGCGTGGCACTCAAGAGGGCGGCCCCCGCCTCTCCGTGTGCACCGAGCGGAATTGTCCTCCAGCTGGCAGATGAGGCGGGCCCAGAGAAGTGTGGGCTTTTTACGCCCATCAAGAGAAAAGTGAGAGCCGTGCCATCTGGAGACACCTTGCCTCACCCACGGCCATTTTTCGGAACATTTCTGAAAAATGTGAGATTTTTTTTTGGGGGGGGGGTGGACTTTATATATATATATATATATATATATATATATATATATATATATAATATATATATTTTTTTTTTTTACTTACAATACAATACAATACAATACATGCTGATTTGTATAGCGCTTTCACAACAGCGGCAGCTGTAACAAAGCGCTTTACAAAACAGTTAACATAAAGTAAAATAATAAACACAACACACAACATAAAACACAAACAGTCGTGCAGTCCTAACCACTTTTCCGTCACACGCTTTGTTGTTTGAAGCGGTTTGAGATGAAAGAGGAGAGAATCAAAGTGTCCTTTAACCAGTGGATCGGAGACGTCATGCTCAAAATGTGCACACGTCGGCTACAAGCTAAGTTTCAAAGTCAACAAGAAGCTGTAGCATCCATTGACGAAAAAAGAGATTGGTTCACTTCTCCTGTCCCATGGAAATCCACTTCAATTCCAAGCGGCGACTCACGGTTCCAAATACGCATCGGTGCTCTTCGCCAACGCTCCTCTCTCCTCATCCTCAACTTCAGCGGCCATCCATCCAGCCGCACCGACGCCAACTGTCCAACAGCGCTGACATAGCCACTGAACAAATCGGGGTTGTGAAAAATGCTGCCCATTACTGGCGCAAAAAACACAAGCGCCCCAGGTCTGTCCAGCACCGACAGTCAATGGCGCCGACATTCGTCCCAATCAAAATCTGTGCTGGTACAGGCGTGCTGCCGAGAAGGCGCAACCACCAAGCACAGATACTGCTCCTTTGACGAATGTCGTGGCCAAAAAGCGCTGAAAACAGTCCATATCAGGTCCACACGATCAAACAACAAACAACATGTGACAAAACAAAAGACAAAAACAGCAAAAAAGAACAAAAAAGCAAGGCTCTTGAAGAGCACTTGCCGGGCGCCATCTTGGAAAAAAAAAAAAAAAAAAAAAAAAAAAAACTTGTCATACTTGTCATAACTTGAGATTTCTGTCAGGATTTTGCCTAAGCAAAAGGTTTTTTTTTTCCAAAGCATCTTCTTTTTTTTGGTCCGAAATAAGATTTTTTTTGTCCTACTCAGGGTTATTATCCTTCGAAAAAAAATGGTCATTTTCAGAGAAAGTGCATTTGATTCCCCAATTTTCAATCAAAATTTAATATTGTACTAGATTTCACTGAGGAACCACATTTTGAGATTTTTTTCTTGACTTTAATACTTATTTTTCTAAGGAGTGTTTCCCAAGCAATTTAACTGTTGTTTTTATATTCTACAAAAAAAATCATGAATAACGTGAGATATTGGGTGATTTTTTTTCTTTTGCAATTTTCAAAGAAAAGTAACATTCTTCCTTGAAAATGTGTATTTGTTCATATTTCTTAGAAAATTGTTGTAATGTATATATTTTTTTAAAATATATTTTTAAAAGTCGAGACAACCTTTACCCCCGAACTGGACTCGCTATTTGGTATTGTGCTGACCGTTTCACAATGCAGACAAGCAATCATTCGCACGCACTCACACACAGCAACTAGACAGCAGATAGAGAAGAGAGTGTCCATTGATTCCTGGATGAACATCGATCACATGCACAATTAATTGTTCTCTCAAGCGTAGTGATCACCATACAACTTGAGGGGGCGCGATCGATACGAGAACCTTTGTTGACACACGGCAACAGAACATGCTACACCTGTAAGCTAACACCGCGTGTTTTCGGGAAATATCACGAGATGACCCGCAGGCGGCTGTATCGGACTTCTTTTTGCAGTTGACACCGAGGGGATATATTGACCCCCCCCCCCCCCCGCCCCCCCGCCACAGAATCTTATCATCAGTCATCATAGAAATAAATAAATAAAATAAATAAGTCCATCAATAATGTTCAACTGACTTTGTGAGTTAGCGTGTAGCTCAAGGTTCATTTTGTACATACAGTTTGTGATCACGAGGGAGATTAGGATTTGGAAAAGTGTGTCAGGAACCACCAGGTTGGGGGAGGAGGGAAGGGGTAAGGGGGGGGGGTCGGAAAATGTGTTGCTGTAGTTTTATTTTCAGTTTCATTTTGGGGGAGAGAGGCCTTTTTTTTAAAAGAGTGAAGTCATATCTTTTTATGGGAAAATTCCTGGTTTTCGTGTGTTTTTTGTGGGGGGAGGGTTATACCGCAACTTTTTTTTTAAATAGAAAAGTCTTGAGGAACATTCTCAAACAAAAAAAAAACTGCAGAACAATAAAATCTTTTTTCAAGAGTGTGGAGGAAGAAAAAAAATTATTTGAAAGCCCTGACTCACTGTTTTTAGAAAATAGGCTTGTGTTTTTTGTTTTTTGTTGTTAAAGCTGGAATTTGATTGATGATGAAAAATGACACATCTTCCTGATAAAACGTCAACACAAAAAGTTGAAAGAAAAAGAGTCTCGTTTTTTTTTTTCAAGCATTGTTTTGCTGAGAAAATTAGTGGTAGCAAAACTAGCATTAGCAATAGTAAGCTCCTGCATCGACCATCAGTGTAAGTGTGGATCAAACAAAAAGAAGAAAATTTTCTTTCGTCTTGTGCTGATGATCCCACGTGTACAGCAACTGTGGAGTGTGCCCCTCACCTCCTTGTCATCCATCACTTTTCTGGACCGGCGCGGCCTCCGCATGAAGCGCAGCGCGGCTCCTCTGTGGGAATTTTAAAGGGCCGTCAATTAGGGCTCCCGTTGGTCCCCAACACACTCTGCATGCGGCTCCACTCGAGGGGGTCTCGATCCCGTGCTTCTCTGCCGCTCACCTGGCGCTTCAAATGCAAACGAGAAGACCGACAATGAGGCGGCAAACACGGGGAAACGAGCGCCGCACGAATATATTTGCATGTTTGAGAGTCTAGCTGCGGAATAACGGCCGCCGCCGAAAGTCCAACGTCGGCGACGTCGGACCTCGCCGTAGCCGAGACTCTTTTGCTTTTTCTTTGGCTTTGTTTGTGTTGACGTGGAGATGGATTTTGATTTTGATCTTTTTTTTTCTAGGATTTTTTAAAGTTGTAAGAGTACTATTGATCTTGTGAGATGACAAATGATTTAGTTTCTCTTTGTATCCTGCGTGTTAGTAAAAAAAAAAAAAAAGTAAATTTATTGCTATCACATTTTTCAATAAAAAATAAGGCTTTAATAATTATGATTTATTTGAACAAACAAGCGCTTGAAACATTGCATCAAACATAGGCAAGGCAACACACACACACAAACACACAATATTTTCGGCGCACGCCGCCGGCAGACATGATGCATCTTAACAAGCGCATGCATATTGCATCACCTTGACATATGTTTTTAGGGACTATCCGTTTTATGCATTAATGCCGATCCCGCCGAGCTTTTGGCGCAACAT
Source organism: Hippocampus zosterae (assembly GCF_025434085.1). Classification (NCBI taxonomy): domain Eukaryota; kingdom Metazoa; phylum Chordata; class Actinopteri; order Syngnathiformes; family Syngnathidae; genus Hippocampus; species Hippocampus zosterae. The sequence goes on from NC_067466.1 coordinate 16,500,792, forward strand.
TACGGCCAATGAAGACGCGTAATAAAGCGATCAGACGAGACAAATACATTTCCATTCTCGGATGCTTTTGACGTTTAGCCGCGGCAGCCCTGTGGCAGAAGGAGTCACTGTGAGGGGCGCCTCGGGGGCACCGCTAGACCTTGGTAATGGAGGGCGGGCGGGGTGGGGGGGGCAGGTTTCAAACTAAGACCGACATTGTTCTAGAGAAGCAACGCTGCTAATGATCCTGTTGCTCAACTTCTTGTCATGAGCTCACATCGGGCCTTCACTAACCATCCATCCATCCATTTTCTGATCCGCTTATCCTCACAAAGGTTGCGGGACGTGCTGGAGCCCATCCCAGTTGTCTTCGGGCAGCAGGCGGGGTACACCCTGAACCCCCCGGAAAAAAAACAAAAAAATACATATTTTTTGTCGACTTACAGGGAAATTAATTCTACTTCCTTCAACAATGAACTCGACTATGGCACAGAATTAATCGAATTTCCTTGGACTCGACCGTCCATCCCACTAACTTCAACCCAGCGCGTGCCCACATAGGAGGAGTGGGGGTCATCCGTCGTGTGTGCATTTGCGAGGGAGGGGGGGAGAGCGTACCCCCAACGGGACACATTAACAAGCCCATCAAGTTAAATGTAGCCCCCTGCACTAGCTAATGTAGCAGCAGTGCAGGAGACAGCCGCATCCATTATTGATCACATGGAGCTCCGCCTGTGATGCCAGAAGCCTGAAGCCTGGCAGAGGGGTACTTGCGTGGGGTTGGGGGGGGGGGGGGCAAAGTTGAGGCTCGCAAAAAAAAAGGAGGGGGGGCATAAAGTATTTTGGTGTAAAGAAAGAAATTAATCGCTTTATGACTTCCTGTTCAATCGCTATCTAGCTTTCAGAAGAGTGAGTGTTGATATTCGGGAGGGGGGCAGGGATGACTTAATTTGTTGAAAACAACTATGATGAGGATATTTTTAGGTGCGAAGTAGCGTTGTCAGGTATCTGTGATGTAGTTGAAAAAAAAAAAACTCGCAAACGTCTCGCATACAAATTCGGCGGATATTGAAATCCCACACACACAAAAAAAAATAACCTAAGTTTAAATTGTAAAAAGAATTGTCCAGAATTGTAATTTGTTTTTATTTTGTCTGATTCAGTTTGTCCGTGTTTTTTATATTTACTCATGTACCTCTACATAAGCCTTTGTTGTTGTTGTTTTCTCCAAAACACAAATATGTGCACTTGTACGTATGACCAGCCGTCTCTCAATGGCTTCCTGCTCTGTTTGGCTCTGTCTACTTGCTGAAGAGCCGCTTATTCGCCGGGGAAACGGGATGTTGTAAATATGTCACAGAGTCTCTCTTCTTTACATGTCCATGCGCATTAATGTCAAATTTTCGCTTCTTCATTTCCTCTCAAGTTGGTTACTTTGTGTTTGCGAGTGTGCGTGCACCCGCGTGCGCTTACGGTTGAATTATTGATGCGGTTGCATTACAGAATTGTGTGACAGTGCGCTTTAATTTCCCATTTATCTGGGATACAGCGCAGACGAGGCTGCTTTGGCTGATCAATACGACAAGGGGTTGGCGTGCCGGCTGATGTTTGACGTGCAAACGCACAAACACACACATAGGCATGCAAAACCAGAAAAGTAAATGTTACATTTCCTGATTTGTAAAAGTAATTCAAAGTACAATATTTATAAACCCTGCCAACCTTATTTTAGAAATATTTATTGTTAAATGAAAAACAATGGTAAGTCATCATTATTTATAATGTGGTGATTATTATGGATAATATGATTTGGAATTAATTTTAATTTTAATTTTAATTAATAAAATGCACTTCAAACAAACTTTTATGAGACAAATATTTGTCTCATAAAAGGTCTCAAACGGTAGACTCGCACAAGATTAAATTTTAAATTCTGTCATGATGACATCAAGCATGATGACAATTCCAACTTGCAACACCTTTCCCGCCACAAATTCCCCCCCCCCCCCCACCTCTTGCCTCCCTCCACTGCACTTTCCCCCTCTCCACACTTGTCGCCCCGATTATGCAGATGCGCGTTTGCAGCGGGGCCCTAAAAAGCAGATTAGGGCTCGGGAGCTTCTTAGATCAGGACATGGCTATTCCGCTGAGGCCGGGCGGCGGCCGTATACATTAGCATTAGCATGTGATTCAGCATCATCGCCCATTTGGACCCCACCCATGTGGAAAGGGCCTTGAGATGGAGCGAGCAAGATGGTAGGCCCACTTAGCGTGTGTGTGTGTGTGAGAGACCGTAAGAGACACGGGCTTTAATGGGAAAGAGTGGGGGCGGGGTGGGGCTGTCGGATTTTGTACGCCAGGTCCAGAGTGGCACTATACTGTATAGGCCATAAGCACAGTACACCACCTGCAACATTAAAAAGGCGCCACTTAAGGCTCACTGAATATACAGCCGGCCAGCGTGACTTTAATTCCTGGGGATAGTTGTCCTGTGCTGGAGGCAGCAAAAAAACCCAAAAAATAAACACCTGACTTAAATCAAGGGTTAAGTTATTTTGGTGATCACTGTGGGATTTTCAGTGTTCTGACAATTTTAACTTCCATCATCTACTCTGGGGCTGCTTTGCTACATCCGGCACTCAGTGTCTTGCATCTGTGCAGGGTGTGATGAAATCACAAGACGATCTGGAGCGAAATGTGCTGCCATGTGACACAAGAATGACACATGATCAATGTTGTCAATGGCAGAAGATGATCTTAGTGACGATTGTGAGATTTTATGGTTGCCAACAATAACCTCCAGTTTTGAGTCATGTCTCCATAAATGGTGTGGCGGTGGTCTGCGCCCTCCAGAGTGCCCCCCGCTAGTTTAACAAGTGTCTAATTTGTTCATAAACGGTTAAAACGGGGGGTTTAAAAGTCCTTGCACTAGCCGATATCGAACATTGTGTTAATTAGGTGTACAGCGGGACCCCTGCGTACCATCAATCTGACCCTAATTAAACTCTATTAACCCCCAGACACTTCCACCACCCTTTGCTCAAACTGACCTGTTTCGCCACGTGCCATGAATAAAGAAAGGAAAAAAAAGTCGACATTGACTACTTATTTAATTAAGTGGTCAGGGTGAAGAAAGGTGGCAGGAAAGTCTTCAATTCTCTTGAAAAGAGAGGAAAAAAAGGCAGCAAGGTCGCGCTCCCTGCTAATTTGCTGACACGGGGGTTCGTCGTGAAGGGGGCGGCCTCCTCGTCAGATTGTTTTATTGAAGGAGTGGCACGAAGAACGAAAGAAGGGGTGGGGGGGGACAAAAGTAACCCTGCCTGGTGATTCCTGTCGCCAATTAGTTGGTATCAATAATTGAACATTGTCTGCGCAAGGGGCAGAGCGGCAGATTGAGTTTCCCCCCGCTCCGCCAGTCGGGATTGTTATGACAAGCCGAGCCTACATAATGATATTAGCTATTAATAATTCACCCACCGGCACCGCCACGCTGCAGGTGACGGGAGGCCACTCTCGGGCCAATTACGGCAGGTCAGGAATCAGAAGTGGAAATTGAAAAGTGTTGAGGGTGGGAGCTGGGACGTGGCTTGATTACCGGCTTGAACCGTTTTCCCAATTACAATAAAGATTGTTTTCTTTAACTGAATGTACAGTGATTACCAATAATGTACATTAACAGCCTTGGTAGCGAATAAAATCATGTGTTTGCTTCAATAAGATAGTGAAAGTGTTTGGGTTCAAACCATGATGTCATCAGCCCGAATAGGCAACGTAGTTATTGCAGCACACACAAGAAGTCTGCTAACCTGTTTTCCGTGTCCAGTCACATGAAGTTCTGCATTTCCTGGATTGTGAAGCTGCTGGCGTGCCAACCGCTGGCACATCTGCGCAGGTTCAAAGGGACACTGAGGATATGTTGAGAGGCACCACGTGTGAGTGCGTGCGTGCCTCATGGCTGTCTGGCATCCCAGAAGGCCTGAATACAGAGCTTTTTTTTTTCTTTTCTTTTTTTTTGACCGCCTGGACCAGTCTTGAGGGGCCTTTAGAGCAGCTCCACCAGCAGGTCCTCCTGTCACTGCAGCAGATGTTGGAATGACAAGGCCTCTCCGAGGCTCTCCTCTTCGTGAAACGCCACATGTTGCCTGTCTGCGTTTGGTTTATTTCTGAAAAAAAATATCACAGTAAGGGTAAAGTATGAGCCTTAATGGAGACTTCTTTATTTTCAGATTGATATAAAAATGATTTATTAGATATAAACACATAACGGGGTAGGACTAGATAAGTTTTTGACTTCTTCGTACTCCCTTGAACATTATAACTGTGTTGAATGAAGGCTGATTTCTTTCTTTTTTACTATTTTATTATTTACCTTATTTTCTGTCAAATTATTACTGTATATGATTTATGTTCAATAAACAAACCAAACCAAAAAAGCAACACACCAAATAAAAATGGGCCATTGTTTAAATTTATAAGAGCTTACTGTAAATGCTTAAGCATCAGAACACTCGCCTTCTTAAGTTACCAAACAAATGTTCATGCTAAGCTACATCATAGGCTAACATGCTTTACGCTAAACCTACCCAACTAACACTTACAAAACTGGAGCGCCACAGTCTACTTTCAGTTGTTACCCAGACACGAAAGTATATTCTGGAATTGGGAATTTCTCCATTGCGAAACTAATAAAGGTTTTCTTATCTTACATCTTAGCAAGGCTGACAACATGTTAGCCTGCTGCTATAGTCTTGTCCAGCAGTATGGCAAGTTGCCATACTTCCACTTTGTTTCTGCCACACACCTGTTTGCACTCAAAATGACTCTCTGACGCCCTTCTAGAGGTGTGGATGATACATAACAACCACTGCTGTGATTACATAGGCCGAAAGCTAAATATAGCTAGCTAGCTAGATTGATAGCTAGCTAGATAGCTAGATAGCTAGATAGATAGCTAGATAGATAGATAGATAGATAGATAGATAGCTAGATAGATAGATAGATAGCTAGATAGATAGATAGATAGATAGATAGATAGATAGATAGATAGATAGATAGATAGATAGATAGATAGATAGATAGATAGATAGATAGATAGATAGATAGATAGATAGATAGATAGATAGATAGATAGATAGATAGATAGATAGATAGATAGATAGATAGATAGATAGATAGATAGATAGATAGATAGATAGATAGATAGATAGATAGATAGATGGCGAAATAGTAGCTACAGTATCTATCTATTTATATATGTAGAATGATGTCAGTGTCTAGCTAGCTTTGATATGGACTTGTAGATAGAAACAAAGTTGATAGATGACCAATATGATTAATTATACATACACACTACCTAACTGGCTGGCTCACTATCCCTTGCATTGAGTATAATCCTACTACAGTACCTCCAAAATCATCACCTTTGAGGAGATCCCAAAATTATTTGTTCAGCCATGAACATTGACTCGTCAAGGAGAGCACGCCATTTCCAACACTTAGGATTCGTTAATAATTTGTAAAAAATAAAATACAATAAAAAAGAACACCCACATGCGTGAACTGGCCCATAGAATAGATTCGTGTCAAAAGTGAAATTTACCAAATTATGACCACAATGTAAATATGTACACAGATAATAGATAACAGACAACAGCTAATTAGGTCAATAGTTAGCTTTAAGAGACAGATATAAGATAGGTATCTGTAACAGTTGGTAGTGTGAAAGCTGCCAAATAATTTGATAAATGCTAATATGGTGGTTATTTCACTTTTGAGGTGGCTTGCTAAACATTACTTGACTTAGACAAAGATGATGAAAGACAGCTGGACGGCGACATGAACATGCTGCTAGGCCATCATTCCTGCCCGGCGCCATTTTGTTGCAACATTAAAAATGTTTTTTGCTTCCTTATTCACTTTATGGTTTACCCCCTCCAAGGCGCTTCCCGCTTCCAAAACCAAAGCGTCTTTTTAGCACAACACTTAATAATACATCCAGCGATCATAAGGGAAAATTGTATTCTCTCTGCGCCGCTCAGATCCTCTGATTGACATTTAACCTTCGTCATCTGGAGGCACTAATCAATAATTAGCGACAGAGCCGTCAGATCCTCGCCTTGTCATCACCGTGCATTATTTATCCAACTAGACTCTGGGTGGTGATTACTGAGTTAAAGAGTGACTTGTGACTCTTTTCTTTCTTTTTTTTTTTTTGATTGATGTCTTGCCATGAGGCAACTCCTGCACTGGAGAGTCACTCTCAACCAGTTCCCTGTGGCACGTGGCCTTCTTAAAACTGGCTTCAGGGACCCAGTTTTGGGGGTGTTCCAACCCTCAATCTCCTGAGATCAAAACTATTACACAATTAATTTAGCACACGGATTCTAACTTGCTAAAATAGCATGTTGCTAAAACGATCACGGTCATTCACACAACATAATTTATTTATTTAACCTTAATTCGCGAAAGAAGGGCAACTGTAGTCATTGTGCTTTATTCGTTATGTGTCTCTCGGGCGCGAGAACATTTAACTTTTAGTTTTGTGATCCAGGTGACAGTCTCTTTATAAGACAGTTCAAATGGCCTGTACAGTTAATAAAGGTTTGATGATGGAAACTCTGGTGTCTCTGCTCTGCTGTGATATTGCAGCCTCGCAAAGTGTTGCAAAAAGAGCCTTAAAGAGCCTGACGGGTATAAAGTATAAATAATGTAAACTGAAGTAGTAGACAGAGAGAGAGAGAAAAGTACTGGTAGTATTTCTGTGTTCCGTCACCGCACTGAACTGATCACGTGACAATCATACCTACCCGGTTACCTCATGATCAAACCCGGTGTCAAAAGCTTCCTCTTTTACGCTGCATCATGTTTGCATATTTGTTTTGTCTGAGGCTTATGCCAGGCCATTAAAAAAGAATAAGCGCTTATGACATATTTAAAGAGGGCATGTCTGGAGTACAAAGTCAAGGAGGGGGGAAGCTATGATTCATTAATGGCACCATGAATACATAACCGGGCCGTTGTATGATATCATATTCACCATTGAATTCACGGCCAGAGATTCCTCTTCAAATAATCAGCACGGCCACGCTAACGCCGCGTAGCACGGATTTATCTTTAAACAATTTATAAGTGCACTGAGCTATCGCAGTCGTCTGCTGTTGAAGCTTCTGCCTTCACAGAGATCGGTTTGGAGTCCGACGCGGTCTCGTGAATCCTGGTTTTCACCCAGTCAACTGGTGTGTGGGAATTCTGTGTTCTAGGAATTGTATTTTCTTGAACTCTGTTGCCATCTCCTGCAGCTTCTTCTTGTTCCTTGTGTGGACATTTCCTTGTGGACTCCTCGTGCTTCTCCCTGAGTGACTTTGTGAAGACTCTTCAATAAACTACGCCAAGTGTTAGCTTCAACGATACCTGCCTGTTCATCGGCAAGCTCTGCAGGAGCCGGATTACGATCCTGGTCAGTTGAATAAGATGCGTTGGAGGAGGGGAAACATCTAAAACATGGAGGACAGTGGCCCTCGAGGACTGGAGTTTCATACCTGTGGAAAAGGCACTGACCAAAACAATACATTTTAAGACTTCAAGGATATATTCCCGGTCAAAAATGGTCTTCTAAGCTCATGCTGAGCGGAAATGCTGAAAAAGAGTAGTGTAACCAACTCATTACATGGTGTTTTACATATGCCATCAGTTTTATCAAAAGCAACTGGGTCCAATTCTTTCATCTTTTGTCTGAAAATAACCGCATCCGGCACAAGAAACGTTCTTGTGGTTGCGTAAGCTTTGTTATGAAATCGTCACGGGGGCGGGTGGGGGGGCGGTGGGGAGCCCACTTCAAGCTCATCTGGCTGACGTAAAAAAGTGTCTTCACGCGGCGCGTGGTGAACGAAAAACAACAAAAAGAAAAGTAGCAAAACCCCTAGCCCTTCATTTCACAACGGATCACAAGCACACGTGTTGTCGGTGTCACTCTGCCGCATTGTAGTTTTCCGACCCTTATCCCGAACCCGCTATCACTTGGCATGCATCTCTACGGATTCTCCACCGACTCTGCGGTGCCTAATTGCAGCGCGGACTCTCTCCTCGCCAGCCGGCTTGGATTTTGAAAAGAAAAAAAAAAGAATGTTTGTAGCCGGCTGTTGGGCTTTTATCTATATTTTAAGCCACACACAAGGTGTAGAGTCGGCCCGGAGCTTGTTCCGAGGGCCCGCAGTTGCATAATTTATGAGGAGGAGCCGTTTGCTGCAGCGGGCTAAATAAAAGATCTGCCAGAGGTGGATTGCAGGACAAGGAGGAGCCCCCCATACCGTACCTGTGTGGAAATCCAGCCTGGGATGTGTGCCCCCCCCCCCGCCCCCCTGCCCAAACCTCTGCCCGTAGATCAATAGTGAAGTAAATGATGTCACCTACATACATACAATGAGCACATACGCAGTCGCTGAGGCTTGTGGTCTCATGTGCGCTGCGGTTGCGTGATCCGGCCCCTCCTCGCATCTCCTGTTATGTCATTGCGAGCCGCTGTGGAACCGGGATGAGATTTCATCATCATGTCTTTACCTCAGTATGGGTCGTTATGTAAGACCATTTGGGGCCTGCGCAGAGAAAAAAAATAATCATTTAGTGGCTCTCTAGCTACAGACTATAGCCATTTGTGAAATCGCTCAATAAACCTTCGATAAGAAGAGCGTGATTTGGGTTTAATGCAACGTATGCAGTGAACAATATATAAAAAAAAACACACTGCATTGAACGCATCAGTTGAAAGCATGCTAGCAAACGGCGGCAACGAGAGACAACAAGGTTGTCTTGCATTTGACACTTTTGCGAAGGGGCGTCTCTTGTATCGTAGGAGTCACCGTTTTTTTTTTTTTTTTTTTGCAGTCTCCAGGAGACTGTGGGCGCAATGCAGCAAAATGGATACTGTGGAGCATTGACAATAAAACATCCAAAGTTAAGGTTCAGCAATAATGGTTTGGAACCACTTCAGTTAAAATAAGACAGAGGGCAGTAAGAAAATACAGCAAAATGGAGACTATGGTGTAGTGCGTCCAGAGCTGAGACACTAATCTAATGTAAGCATTTGTGTTTGTTTTTGTAACTCTGTCGTATCAAAACGCGCTGTATATATTAACCCGTCAAATTGAATCCAGATTAGATCCTGATTCTGTGTCTAAAACACCTCCAGTCATGTCTGAATGGGAGCTGTGGGAAAGTTGGAAGGAGGTGCGCCACGTGGCTGGGATGAGGCGTGGGACCGGGCTTGACTCGTTGGGAGGCCTCGGAGGCTGACCCCGCTAAAAGCCTCGGTTGGGCTTCCGACGATGGAAGGAACAAGGGCTCCGCTCGGGGGTGCGCCACCCAGGAGAGGACCTCGCCTCGGGGTGATTTTTCACAAGAAAGTAACAAGGGAAAGATGTAATAGTAGGTGGGAGAACAAGGAGGAAGAGTGGGGGTACGGGGGCTTTTGGAGCCCCTCGAGGACTCCAGCAATCATCCTTTCATGCCTCCATCCTCACCACACGCGCCTCTCTCATGCCCGATGTGCGTTAATATCGTAACAAAGCTCTTTAGGCACACAGGCTTCGCACCCTCCTATTCTATGAATGATTGAACAGGCTCGACAGGCCCAGCCAAGTTCTTATTGGAGTGGAGGGTTTTTTTTTTTTTTTTGCGAACCTGTGAATTTGAACCCACCGGAGTGGTTCCCAGGGGTCGGCAAACTTTGAGCTCAAGGGCCAAGTTTGATTTTTGAAACGGACAGATGAGCCAGGCTATTCCTAAAGGAGGTTAAAAAAAAAGTTAAAATGTGAATGCAAAATATGTAATATCATTAAATGTCCATCCATCCATTTCCAACACCACTTATCCTTAATTATTAATCATTATTATTCATTTCTCAACTTTAGTGTTTGCAATTTATTTATTCTCAAACATTGTTTCATGAAAGTTGTTTTCACTATTTTTGGTTCTTCTTCTTCTTCTTATTATTATTAGTAGTAGTAGTAGTAGTAATATAAAAACGTAAATATATGAATGTTTCAAAAAAATGCATCAATCACATTTAGGAAGGGAGGGGGCATCTAAATTTATGCACAATTGGCCACAATCTGGAAGGACCATGGCGTAACATGTACAGTTGCATTTCCGCTAGTTGCCACAGGTGGCGTCTTTTTAAATATGTCACAAATGCGTGACTGGCAGACATACAGAGGAAGAAGGGACTGCTCCACGAAGTGGCTTTTGTTTTGTTTTTTTGGTCAACGGTTTTTCAACTCTTAACAGGTAAACAAAACTTACCAGCTCTATGAGCTAAAATATATGCGTTATTCCTGCTTGGAAACCATTTGTTATCCTCCTATAGGATCATTAATGAAAACGTATACATTTATTTACTCAGCGTCGTCTTTTTTTTTTTTAATCGGCAAACGGCACAAACGTTTTCAATCCAATCCAGTGCATGCATGTTATCTCCAAAACAAGAAAAACGTCATCATTGCAAAAAAACGATGCACTCAGCAGGGCGTGCCACAACACCCTGCTTCTAACTTCACGACAGAAAAGCCCACGGCACGGGCCACGGCGTGCTCTGACTGATATGCGTTCTGACGCGTGGAAACGGGGTGGCGGGGGTGAGGCGGCTGCCGAATTTGCCGGTGGCAACCCAGAGAAACATGCTAATAGCGAAGTGCATTAGTGCACTCACAAAAGGCACGGCTAATCGGAGAGGACACCCGGATCCTCGTTCGCCACTCTCAAACACACGAGGCCATATAAGACTGGGAGATTGGGCCAAGCGTGGCCCCTTCGGAGAATTTGACAAAGGCCCAACATAGAGCCTAATTCCAATTATTTTTAAAGATGGAAACTTTCCATTGAAGTTACTCTCATTTCCCAGTTAGTTCCCATAAACTCCCATAATTCTGAGTTTCAAACTTGGAATGCTTCCTAAACTCCGCATCTCAAATATCCGATGGAAATTTACTGAATATGTTCCTCTCCTGGTGCAACTTTAAACAATCTGTTACACACCCAGAAAATTGAGATTTCGACTGCGATCTGTGCTGGTTTCCGAGCACTATGCTTGCAGCATGAATTAAAATGCAGTTAAATTATTGCGTGCTCAGCAAAGCTGCGCTCATTAAAAAAAAAAAAAAAAAGCTTATGGGGAATATCCTTCCATCCAGCTCCAAAGTACTGTAGTAGTACATAGTTGAAGGAATCCTTCACGGTAAGTTTTATGAACCCAAATGCATTTTTAAAACCACGATTAGAAAAAGGAAGCAATGTAAGCATGATCCATATCTATCTATCGATCTATCTTCTCAAATTTTTTAAAATGTTATTTTTTTTGTGTGTGTCTATATAATTTTTTTTATATAATGGACAAGAGGAAGGCGTCAAATCCTTCGATACAGCGGCGAATCAAAGAGCCGTCATTCCATTTCATCCGTCAACCGCTGGGATATTATTAGGCGTGATCAAAGGCCTCCGATTGAAACCTTTTTGCCGCGCGCGTGGAAACCTTCTCACTCGCCGTTTGGCCGACGCTTGGGGGAATTAAAATCAAGTATTAATCATTAAAAAAAAAAAAAGAGGAGGGTATGTATGCTGGGAGCGCTGCTGATTAAACTTTCATGGTAAGTTGCAGAGGCCACAACAGGTCGTACTCTCGGGTGGTGAACCCTTCGATCGCCATAAAGTAGCCGGGCGGCGTCTGATGCCGACTCTGGAATCAAACCGTCCGACTTATTTGGAATCAATATTTCTTCTCACCCCGCCTCCCGTCATGTGGGTTTGATTCCAAATGGCCGCCGAGTCCTTCAGATCAGTCAGGGCTGCTTGGCTCATTAAGCTCATCTCGCGCCGTTAATGTCGTCACAGCCGCCCGATCCATTATCGATGATCGCGAAGGAATACAAGGAATATGCGTATGGTCCTGTTGTATCATAAAGGTTCTCGTATCATTAAAAAATAATTATAATGACAGGTGATCATGAAAATAGTTGATGGTTAACTCAATGTGCATCTCAGAACCAGAACTATCTGTTCTGTTCTTCCGTTTGCCACTGCTTCCATTTGTGTGCAGCATAACAGCAAAAAGCTGCCTCACCTTGTTTGCACCTCAGAGTCTCCAATATTCAATTAGCAAACGTTTATGATATATTTTAGTTTCATCTGGGAATGAAGCCGGCAAAAAAAAAACCCAAACCATTGTCGTGGGGATCTGACTCAGGCCTCGGCTCATGTGACTGTTGGGGTTTCAACAGATTACAGGGTCAGCAGGCGCCCCGTAGTCAGGTCAAGAGTTCCCGCTGAGCCCTGAGTCCCGGGCGTCACGCCTTCCTCTGCTGGATTAGAGTGTGAACATGGGTTTGAGTAGCACTGCCCCCCCCCCCGACACCCAAACACCATCTACCGATCCGGCAATCCTCTCGGCAAGATGGAATGCGCACCAGAATGCTGCTAGGCCAAACCAGGGAAAAAGTAAACAGCGCCTCTCCCCCTGCGTTTCCCCTCTGATTGTTATTCATAGAGCAGATAAATATTTAATTCTGTCTAAGGATACCTTTTGTTAACAGAATTACTCGACAAGCCTTGCCGCCCGTAAAAATCCCTCAATGAATTCAAATTCCGCTCATTCTCCCCTTTGCTGGGGGAGGGGGGGGGGGGGGTGATCGAGTCCGCAAACTGAAAAATCTCTACAGGATGTTGGCTGTAGGTTTATCATTACCCAAACATCAGTGCTATTTTCTGTTAGCTTGATCCACTGCGTTTCGCCTTTCGTGTTAGCATTAAGCTACCAGACGTTCGTGAGATGTTTTTTTTTTTGAATATGGAATGTTTAATCATCTTCTGTTTTATGTTACTTTCACAGCAAACTTCAACAGGAAGTGACAAATAGACACCTTGAAGCAAGCACACTTGGCCTCTTGTTTGGAGGACAATGCAGGTGAGTCTTTCTCTTTTCCTCACCCACAAATAATTTAAAAGGTTTGTTTTACCAAGTTCAAGTGTTCTTAAAGTAAGTTTGAATGTGTTCAAACTCTCTGAAAAGAATAAAAACTTTTTAAAGTTTTAATTCTGGTCTATATATCGCAGATTTTTATCTTTAGCAGGTGGGTATGTCCCACACGATCGATATTTTTCCTCTCATAATATTACAGCTTGATTTTTGGAACCCAAGTGTGTTTTCCCTCTCGATAATAATTGTAAGAATAATAACTGAACAACGTAATTGCTGGAATGACTTTTTGTCTCACTCATCAGATAACAACTTTACTCATTTTTCATCATTCCCTTGAAGTATTACAAGGTTACCTCAGCAACTTGCAGCTAGAAACATATACAGCAGGTCTTTAGATTTAATTAGCAGGCAGTGTGTGGCTCTTGCGAAAATCGCAATCTACATCTCAACGTACATCCAAGCTTATATTGCGAGCGCAGCTGGCAGTGACTGGGCACACTGGTAAAGCAAATTGCTGTTTAACTGGAAACCCGGCGGCCTCGCGGCGCTGCATTATTCATCAGCGAGACAAGAAAGTAGCGCTTCGCGCACGCACACGCACAAGCATACGGTACAGTATATGGGCCAGAGCAAGAAAGCAAGCAAAGCGAGCAGGTCCGCATGGAGCCAATCCCCAAACACGAGCACATTCCAAGCCTTCCATACACACACACACACACACACACACACACTAATTATTGGTTCTCTGTCAGTTTTGAGTGGTACTGGTGGGGCTTTTGCAGCTTCTTTTGTGGCTTGTTGATTGATTTTATTTATTTCCAACGTGTCTGTTGAGCATTTTCTTGCCCCCCCCCCAGGATAATTAACAATATATATATATATATATATATATATATTTGTGTGTTTATTGTTATTCACATGTGTGGAATGGAATTTTTACTACTTGTTGCTTGTATTTCATGAGTGTCTTTGGCACAGTTGATGATGCCGTCTTTTTCCGGAGGTTGGAATGTAAGTGGGGAATCGGTTGCACTGCTCAAAAGCAGTTCAAGTCCTATCTCAAGGACACAATGTACGCTGATGAAAGTGGAAACTTGTGTCTCTGACCAAATGGCTCTGATGCGTGGGATTCCACAGGGGTCAATCTTGCGACCCCTGTTGTTGAATTACACGCTTCCATTAGGTCCGAGATAGTCCACGATTTCAACTGGGAATGGCGATCAACAGCATGAAGCTCGAATCACGAATATTATATTTCATTAAAATTGTACCGCCGATAAATGGTGAAGTTTAGCGAGTGTCCGTTGGATAGGGGGTTGGGATGCTGGTGAAACTCAGTTTTGCACTGCTCGTTTTTTTTTTTTCTTCCCTGTATTTCTTTTTTTGCAGGGCATCTTGTCAGTTTTTGCGCATGCATTATGGATGAGACATGATTAGAGAAGCCCGATGCACTGCAGTGTGCTTTGAACACACTTCTCTGAATTAAGTGCAACTTTGTATTTACGTCTCCGGCTTCTCCAAACATGCCTTTTTTGGCGGGGGGTGGTTAAGGGAAAAAGTCGAGAGAGAAAAAAATAGATACAACCCTTATATGGTTCTCTTTAATTTCCACTAAGCACAAGTAAATGTACAATATTGTCTGTTGCAGCTTCTTATTTTATATTTATGTCTCCCGTTTTGATTCCATTCACCTACATTTGAGGGTTTTCCATGAGGAAATTCTTGGACGCGATGTCGGCCATCAATAACATGAAGATGACAATGATTTTGTCTGTCAAAGCAAGCTTGGCGTGAAACGTTATGAAGTACAGGACAGGCACGGCACGGAAAAGACATTTGAATCCAATAAAGTAGCTGCTTTTCTCGTAATCTTACAATTTGAAGTACGCATTTTTGCAAAAGAATACATCTTTTTTTTTCATATTTGATGGGGTGTATTTGTATTCCATTTTTTTCCCCTCTTGTCCTCTTACGAGCTTCCGCCTGAAAGATATCTCTGAAACGATCAGCGCTTTTATTGACTCAGTCATGACACAAGTTGAATTATTGCCAGTGTGCGTATAAATATTTCAATAATTTCTGTTTGCTACATAATTGATTAGAAATGATCAAAAGCTATTTGAGTGTTACAAGGAAGCTTTTTTCCCCCCTTCCCTTTGCGCATTGTTTTTATATTTTCTTTTTTAATTCAACCTTCATTTAAAGTCCCCGTCTGTCACTACTTCATCTTCTTCTACCATTGCTGACTCTTCTACTGCAGACAAAAGGAGTCTTTCCCAAGATCTGGGAATCCTGCCCTGTAAATATTGATATGGCTGCTACGATATTGTTCCATAATTCATATCATTGCATTCCATCTGGAATTTGTGCACCCCCCCCCCGCCCGCCTCCCCCCGCCCTCACTTACAAGTTACACTGCTTGGTTTATTCTCTATTTACAGTGAGCACCTGAACACCTTGTTCACATTTCATATGATTTGTCCAGGTTGCTCACTATTGTTGTCCCACTTGAGGCCTCATAAATTGCATGTTTGATCATGGCCTAGTACCCCCCCCACACACACGGCTAACACCCCCCCCCCCCATGCTCATTAGGCCTGATTAGTTATACAATGTTCCTGATTACCGACGTCATGTTTTAATTAGCGTCTCAGATGCATAACGACATCCCACAACACCCTCAAAAGCTCACACGTTTGCCTTGCTGGGGGAGGAAATACTGGATGTGGTCATTTACGTTCTGTGTGTGTGGGGGGGGAGGGGTGGGGCCATCCTTTTCACTATTATCTCTGTATGTCAACTAGAAATATTGTAGCAGAACCATTGAACGCTTGAGTGTGTGTGTGGTCACGGCTGCCTCAATGATTTTTTTCCATTAATGGTGAATTAGCGGAGGTCAGCCCCCCCCCCCTCAAGAAAAGAAAAATCATAATACTGCTACTCATAAAAGAATAACAGATTCGACTTCCACTGCCTCCGTCCTCATCCCTGCTCCGCGCACACACTCGGGGGCAAGCGTGTGTGTGCGCGGAGGAAGGGCGAGTGTGTGTGTGTGTGTGTGTGGGGGGGGGGGTTGTTTGCATCTGTATGTATGTGTGAGTGAGAGAGCGCCAGCGAGAGACTTAGTAACGTAGCAGAGGCCTGTTTGTCTCCGAGGACCCCCCCCCCCCCCCTCCAGCCCGATGCTGCACTCAAGACTCGGAGCGTCATTAAAGTTTCATGGCCGCAGCGCTCGGCCAAGGTCTATTTATGAAAATGTGCTTCCTCGCTTCATGGAAATAAAAAAAAAAGCGAGAGAAAGAACGGCAGACAAAAAAAAAAACACACGAGGTGGATGGGCGACCGTGAGAGGCGAGCCAGCATGCGGCAGCGAGTGCGTGGCCGACTGACGTTTGTCGAGACGCGACGATTCGTTCTGCAGAATCGTTGAGAATGAAGCAACAAGTCAGTTTTTGTCATCTTTTACTAATAAATGTCATTTTGTTGTATTTCTACTCCCCCCCCCCAAAAAAAAAACAATGATTCATTTTTAAGAGCAGACAATGTTTTTTTTGGCAAGATACATTTGAACATTTAGCATCGCAAATAACTGCGGCCATTTTGTTTTTGTTTTGAAAGTACGACGCAGCAATTGTTTTTTTCTTCTTCATTGATTTTTCAATCTGAATAAAACTGAAGCTTGAAAAATGCTTTCCAGGGTTGGCACGATGCAGTTATTCGCTTAAGAGTGCTCAATGGCAACACTGTCACTGTTTTTTTTTTTTTTTTAAAGTGGCCTATGACTTTAGAATTCTTCAGGACTGGCCAGATACTTTAAATGCCTTTTAAAGTGGCCAATGACTATTTGGGGCTTGTTTTCAGTTCACCAAACGCATCTTTATTTTTTTCAGCTGTCAATAATTGTCGTGCCCATGCCCAAAACGTATCCATAGCCAATAGCTGTCAATGGCAAAAGCTAATACATCAATACACTTTTTAGAGTGGCCCGCAACTGTCACCGATTACTCGAATTTTTACAGCATTGACAGTTGCAATTTAATCGCAATTTTTTTTGGGGGGGGGGCGTGCTCGGCCAATAATTTTAGGCATATCCTCACGTGAATATCAACAGATGAATTATTATATGCATGCAATAATTAAAAATGCTCAAAAATATCATACAAGGGATCTGCGTATGACGTAAAACGTGCACGTTTTATTTCAGCTTCTGTCATGTACAAAGAGACATCATTGAAGAACACACTTCCACAAATGAAATTCATTCATTGAAATGAAAAACAGAATCGAAATAAATTAATTTTTAAATGAAAATAAAAAGGGGCGGGGACGGGGGGCATGTTTAAATAATATAATAAATAAGTTATGTATCTACAAAGTGCGCTCCGTGTGTGCGTGTGTGTGTGTGTGTCGGCGAATAAATAATGAGGTACAGTGGTTGCTATGATCAATAATACAAATCAATGGATGGTCGTACTTGATTGTCAAAGCATCATTGCGGTGACAGCTTTTTACAGTGACGCGTCCTTCGACTGTGAAATCCACCATCCCAAAAATCTAACAAGAAAACAAAATGTCGCTTTTCTTTTCGTGAGCGTGCGGGCGTTAGAACACTTTGTGTGTGTGTGTGTGTGTGTGTGTAGTCTTGAGGTAGACACACAGCCACGGCCCAGTTGTGTGTTGCTTCTTCTTATTGCGATGCGTTCGCTAGCGCTGGGAAATTCCTCGACTCGCACAGAAGACGCCCTCTATCGACCTCCCCCCCCCCCCCCCCCCAAAAAAAACATGCATGTGGCTTCTTTCTCTCTCTCTTTTTCATCATCAAAAATAATCAACAACAACAACAAAAAACAATTCAAGAGATCGGTGCGACCTATTCACACAATATGTACATTGATAAATATAAAAAGGGGAGTCTTTTTTTGTACATTAGTAGCCTCATGAATGAAGAAGTCCGAGCGTGGTGCCTTCACGGTGTTTTTTTTCTCAAAATCTTGCAGTCCTTCGTCCAGTTTTTGCCCACTCGGAATATTCTGAACAACACGTTTCATCACCTTAAAACAAACATATGGAGTAAGAGAGACAAATACCTATTTTAAAATGTACTCGAGTACAGAAGTATTTGTGTAACTTTTTTTTTTGAAAGACAAAGCAAATTTGCATCCGCCACAATTTTGTAACTTTGGAGACATTTTCCTCGATATAGGGTCATGGATGGGGAATATCTTGCTTCTCACACTCCCTGATTTACGTTACTCCAAGGATCTGCTCAAGTGGAGTAACGGAAGTCTTATTTGGTCGCCTCCCACAACGCTCGAGGTGATGAAACGTCTTGTCGAGGCACAAAGAGCCGCTCCACGATGCGTCTCCTCAAAGGGAAAAACGGGGACTTTGTTCTCTTTTCTTTTCCTTCTTTCGCTCTCTCCGCGCGTTTGTCGTTTTTTTTTTTTTTTTTTTTTTAGTGCGTGGCGGAGAACTTCATGCGCTTCTGCTTCTGCCGCTGGTTGCAGAACCAGACGCGCACGACGTTCTTTTTCAGGTCCAGCTTCTCGGCGATCGCGGCGATCTTCTCTGACGAGGGCCGCGGCTGCACGGCGAAGTAGGCCTCGAGCGAGCGCTTCTCGGGCGCCGCGATGGACGTGCGCTTGCGCTTCTTGTCGCCGCCGCTGAAGATCTCCGGCTTGGCCATTTTCTCCCGCTGCGCCCGCTCCGCCTCCTCCAGCCAGGCCTCCAGGATGGGTTTGAGCGCCACCATGTTGTTGTGCGACAGCGTCAGCGACTCGAACCTGCAGATGGTGCTCTGGCTCAGGCAGCCCACGCCGGGGATCTTCAGGTTGGCCAGCGCGGCGCCCACGTCCGCCTGCGTCACGCCCAGCTTGATGCGCCGCTGCTTGAAGCGCTCGGCGAACGACTCCAACTCCCGGGGGTCGGGCTCCGCGTCGCCGCCCGCCGGGCCTCCGCCGCCTCCGCCGCCCGCACCCACCACCACCCCCGCCGCGGCGCCCCCCAGGGAGCCGTGAGAGGCCAGGCCGTGCGCGTGCATGTTCATGGACTGCGGGTGGTGCGGATGGTGATGGTGGTGGTGGTGGTGCTGCATGTGGTTGATGGCGCTCATGTGCGACGCCGTGGAGCACACGTCCGAGCCGGCCATGGCGCCCAGGGAGATGCCGGGCGTCAGGTGCTCCAGCAGGTCGCCCTCCAGGCCCTGCGCCGGCTGGTGGTGGTGCGCCGCCGGGTGGTGGTGCGAGGTGAGCACGGACGGGTGGTGCAAGTGCGCCGACGACGACGTGGGCGTGCACGTCATGCTGGTCATGGTGGTCATGGTGTGGTAGGTGGCGTCCGGCTTGAACGGGTGGCTCTTCTGGCTCACGATGTCCACGGCGGCCAGCGCCTCCGCCCGCTGCAGGAGCGTCTCGTCGAAGCCGGCGAAGATGTTGCCCTGCAGCTGCCGCCGCACAAGCGCGTTTAGAGACAGAAGGAAAAAGAAAGAAAGGTAAATTAGGGTGGCGTGATCAATCCAGACAAACTCTCATGTGGAAACCCGGAAGTGCCCGGAAATATGGTGACGTGCAGCCGATTCATTGTCCTCTCCAATCATTCAATGATTTATATCCTTTAGAATTATTTAGACATACACTTCCGACATACATAAAGTGACCAATCAAGTGTGGCCACGTGCCATCATTGCACTCATATTACAATTAAAGCGATTTAACAGACTCCATACATGGGATATGTATTTACATGCCTGAGAACTAACACAAATTTAGGAGTCCATTTTTAATGGCATGCCCAGATATAATTATTGGATTGCCACAGTGACCGGAAGTATCTGGAAACTTAAAAGGCAAATTAAAGAGTCAACTTTAAGAACGTTCTTCTTACAATATTGCTGTAAAATGTAGACCGTTATTGGAAGTCTCGCAGCTAATTGTCTTATTTAAACTTTAATATTTATTTAATAATAAAAATTATTTAAAATAATCACATGTCCAAATATGGTCATTTGGATGTTGATCTGCAGTTCCAGAGGATAGAAATTGCCTGTGATCTGACGGCCAAATTACTGGTTCAACTTTAATAACAAAAAAATAAATAACTCAAACTTAATGACATGCACGTATTTACTGTCTGTTTTTTGTTTAATTTTACTGGGAATCCATACACAAAATGTTGCAGTTTCCGGAAGTCCACACACACACACACGCACAGTTTTTTGCAGGTCAATTTATTTGCGAATTTCGTTTTTAACACTAAACCAAAAAAAACGAGTACATATTACTAAAACCATCTCGTATTTTCTGATCATTAGAAAACACTTCGTCAAAGTGATTTCGAAAAAGATATGTACGGTACCTCAAACAAGTGCATCGGTGAAAATGTCAGACTTCTTTTCGTTGTATGGAAAAATGGAATAAGTCACAAACTGATCGAATGTGCACCAAACCGAAAATCAGATTTTTTTTTTTTTAAATGATGTTATAGGCGACATTTACGAAAAGCTCACACTTGACAGTTGGCAACTGGAAACGGTTTCCTCCGACAGCAACTTTCCTCGTCACTCTCGTGAAACGAAACGGCCCTTTTCCTCGTGTGCGTGGCATGTTGTGCAATGTGTGCTAGCAGCGTGCACTGACATTCATTTAAAATTAATATTTACAACGCCCTCCCCCCCCCCCCCCCATCACACGTACACTTCCTTTTGAATAATTTGTGTCTATACAATGAAACGAGACCGGCGTGATCTTGAATACGAATGACACTCGAATATTTTAAAAAATGTATTTAATTAGTAATATTAAATTACATTGGTGTGATGACACGCACTTTTTTTTTGCATAATTGAAGAAGCGAAGAAATATGCATCATTTTTTTGGTGTGTTTTGGCTTGTTTATTTAAAGCGGAATTATTCATGCGTTGGTCTTTTTTTTTTCTTTCCGATGAACGTTGGACTCACCGACGGCGTGGGCAAGCAGGCCCGGCGGATGGCCTCGGAACTGGAGTGCAGCGGCGTGTACTTGGGTTCGTGCAGGATGGGGTGCATGCTGAACGGCTGCTTGCTGTTCATCGACATCATGATGACGCAGGCGAGGGCCAGCGACGCAGAGATCCGTCGTCCTCTTTGCGCAAGTATGAAAAAAAAACACTTCAAAAAGTTGTAAAATGTATTAAAAGAGGTGGAAAATCCTTCACTCCTCCCATGTGCAGTACTTGAAGGATGAAGACGAAGCTGCGCCGCCACCCCCCATCCCAGATGCCTTTATAGGAAGCGCCTGGCAAGCAAACCACGCCCCCAAAATGCCTCTTGGCCAATCAATGTGAGCCAGTCCGAGGCGATCCACGCCCATTCGCGTGCCTCTTTCGTCCGTCTTACTCAGGACAGACCCAGCCAGGCCGGGTGGCCCGCTGCAAAAAAAAATCTCCTTTTCAACTAAAAAAAAAAAAAGCCCAAATTAAATCCATAAAAAATAATTACACCGCGCTCCCGAAGAGATCGTCGACCGAGATTAAAAAGATTGTTTCTACAAACGTGTCAAAATGACGGTTAAATATAGATTATAAATTGGGAAAAAAAAATAACATTACATAGCGGGGGAACAATTTGTTTTGGCCTCTCGACGAACTGTATTCATTTAGCGTGCTCGTTTAAAATCACATCAGGAGCCTTGGAAGAGGAGATATTAACTCAGCACTTTTGCAGGTCTGATTTATCCAAGGAAACATGGTCGGATTTTTTTTTCCAACACTGCAGTTGTATTCAATAAATAAATACCTAAATCAATATTCAGCAAAATTGTACACAAACGATGTAGTTGTAGGCTTGAATCCACTGATAACAGTCGATTAATAACCAGATCCCACGATTAATAAACAATGTAACCACACACACGCACACACAGAAACACACACACACACACACACACACACAAATAGACACACACACAGACGCAGTTATTTATTCAGATCGGGATTATTAATTGATGTGAGGCGCGCAGGAATTTCCTCCTGCTTGCCTATGTGAACCGCATTCACTTTCATGGCAATTAATGCATTAATTAATCATGCTTCGTTTACTTTGCGGGTGTCGTCGTGGAAGGGAGGGGAAGACAAAAAAAAAATCCTAAATCAAACACACAGTCGCACACACACACTTCCATACATACACACACACTCACAGCTAAAGATTACAAAGGCAAGAGCTTGACTCTTCATGCTAACTTTCATACGCAATCCATAAAATCATCCCGCTCATTGATCACTGACTGCTGCTTATTTGATACATGTAATGTTTATTTCATTATTTGTTCGATTTTTTTTTCATGTTTGTAAATATATATCAATCATAATTTAGATTGTTCCCTTAACCTGCCATGCATATTTTTGGAATGTGGGAGTAAACCGGAGGACGGGGAGAAAGCCCACACAAGAAGGCCAGAATCGATATCGATTAGATATCTAAATAAGCTTTTTTTTTTTTTTAAAGGAAAAGTCTTTTACAAAGGATGATGGTGTGGAAATGTCAGGAAAAGCCTACTAGAACACCAACATTTGGGGGCTCATTAGAGGCATTGAAAATGGTGGCAGGTGTGCTGACCCCCTTTTAATTACAGTTGGAACACCATTGGTTAATTCTGAACACAGCCACATGCACTGCGTTATAAGAGGGTGTGCACACAATTGCAAACCCATTTAAAAAAACATATAGATCGATATATCTGTTACTCTTTTTATTCCCATGTTGCAAATAACTGACACTCAAACTGGGCTGTGTGGAATTTTCATATCCGCCGCATTTTATGTTACAGAATATGTACTAACATGTTAATTACTACACAATAAGTAGACAAATGTAATCTGAATGACGGGAAATGTGATGTGTGTTAAAAAAAAATCTGGAAAATAAAATGGATATTTCATCCGGTTGACTTTTTACGGTTGGGTGCAAATCACATTTATTTTATGACTGTGGAGGAGTGTGTAGGAGTTCAATGGATTAAAATGTGTTTGACACAATTCCACCATTTCTTCATTTTTAACAACAGTTCCGATTGGCAGGCCCCCCACCGCTGGCTCGACGGGAGATTTGCAATCATGATGATCATCATCCAAATAATGATGACATTCTTTTGTTGTCGTTAACAGGTTTGGAAGCAGCGGCCCGCAAAAAGGAGCAGCGCGGCGCGGCGTAACCCGAGCGAGGTGCCCATTGTCCCCGATGTGTGCGGCCCCTCTCCAGAGGGTCCCCGGGACCCGCTCATCAAATATGCATCAGCCGCTATCCTCTGGGACCGGAGCAGGCAGGCAGGCGGGCAGGCGGGACGCTCCTGCGGGAAGGCGACACCGGCGTGGCGTCCAGCTGTGGCGAGGCTGAGAGCAAGCGAGGTCAGTCAGTGGGTGCGACTGCGCGAGGTCACGGAGGGCCGCTGATCTCCTTTCGCTCGACTTTATTGACGTGTTTTTGGGTGCACATGCGGATTAAGGTCCAGTCATGCTTTTTGTGAGGCCTCGGCGGAAGTCAAATTTGATCAAACCGGCCACATGGGACAAAAATATGCACATTTTTGTGCCTTTAGCAAAGATCGCTACAACTAGCTACATCGTCTCCTTTGTTCACCTGTATTTTTGTGTGTAAATGACATTTGTGTCAATTCCTGATTTATATGCATCTGATGTCACGCCAGTTCGTGCTTGCGGGTTATTTAGGCGGCTACGCTAGCTAAAACCGTTGCTGTGAATGTGGCGCTAAAGGCAGTTACAAACAATTGGCGTCAAATAGCGCAAGTCCACCACATGCTAACGTGTTTGCGTTTTGTAAGGCGCCATAAATGAGAATATAACGTGTACGGCTTTTACGTGCTGGATGGGCTCCTCGGGTGTCTGGCCAAGCATTTTAGCCGAACAAAAAAAAAAACGCTAGCCGCACCGCGCCTTTCTGCTGCATTTAGCAAATGGAAGCTGCGCCGCGCGAGCTGCGCACACCGACATCCAGCGCTGTCTTTTCCCAGTTTCTCCTTTTCCTGCTTCCACCTTGAATTATTCATGCCTGGTAAAATCTGATGTTGTAAACTTCGCGACAGTTCACCCAACTGGCCTTTGAGGTGGGGGTGGGGGGGCGCAGGGGCGCGTAGCGGGTGGGCGATGCGGGGCCTCGCCAAAGGGTAGGCGGTGTCCAACCACACACTTTTAATGTAATTGCCTGTAGGGGTCCTTGTGAATATTTCATTTTCTGCCAGTACAAATTAAAGACGCCAGCACTTCTCTCACTCTTTTGCGCTTTACCTGCAAATTTGTATAACCCGAACGGGATACAGAGACCGTGTTCCTTCCACTTGAAGTGATGACAAGCCCGCACTCGGCCATATGTCATCGCTGCGGCGCGTCACACTCGACAAGACGACCAGCCTGACCTCGATTGCTCGTCTTAATTGGTGTAGTGGTTAATGTGGCAGTAGTTGTCTTTGTGATGTTTTGCGAGTTGCGTTGATAACGTAGTGCTAGTGGTGGTAGGAGTACTTGTCTCTGTCCAATTTGTTAATGTAGTAGTTGTTGTAGTTTAAAGTTGTCATCAGTGAGGTTGTTATTGTTGTTGTTGTCCATGTGGGAGAAGTGGATCTACTTGTTCATGTGGTAAGAGTTGGCGTAGTTGTACATGGTCTTGATGAAGAACAAGTTGTGGTTGTTTATGTAGTTGGAGTCGTATCAGTAGTCGACACTGTAGTCAATGTAGTGTGAATTGTCATAGTCTTAGAATTTACTGTAGTTATGGTTGTTTCTGTATTTAAAGTTTTTGTAGTTGATGTACTGTAGGTGGGAGCTGTCATAGTTGACATTTTTTGTGCAGCGGTTACGGCGGATGCTGTTGACATTGTAAGAGCGGCGATGACAAAAGGCTTGCGAGTTTGACAGAGGAGAAAAGACAGAAGACATATTTTGGATCAATAGATTAACTGAGTGCTCATGTATTATGCAACGTAGCCCCGCAGCAACTGCACGTAGAGTTGGTCAAGATTGGCGTGTAAAAGCCTTCCTGAGGCCTGTCCTATTTTCTTGCCGTTAGCATTGAGCTAACCTGACGCACGCTGACTAACTTGTTCCGATAAATCAACCCCACGCGTTGTCGGAGTTTTTGTAGTTTGTAGTTGTTAATGTCGTGGGAATCATTGGAGTTGCAAATGCGATTAGAGTTGTCGTTATTAATGTTGTAGGCAATGTAGCAAGTGTACATTGAGTCAGCGTTTTTGTAGTTGTTTATGTAGTGATTGCCATAGTTGTATTTTTAATAGAGCAGCATTTGTCAAAGTTGTAGTTGTTAATGTAGTACAAGTAGCCAAGTAGTAGTTGTTAAGGGAGTCGGAGTTGTCGTGGTTGTTCATGTAGTAAAAGTTGTAGTTGTTATGTAGAATACAGTAGGAGGTGTAGTATTTGTAAGTGCAAGGCAAGTTTTAGTACACGTTAATAAAGTAGTTGTTGTTTTTAATATTTATAGAAATTGTCATCATTGTAGTTGTTCATGTGGCCGGAGTTGTCTTCTCTGAAGTTGTTAATCCAATGGGAATTCTCATAGATAGTCGAAATTGTTCATCCATTAGTTGGTGCCAATGTTGTAGTTGTTCATAGAGATGGTGTCATTTCCGCAGCTGCCGTGAGAACGTTGGCAGCTTCGCTCCCCGATGGCTTCCCAGTTTTCCAGTCCCCGTCTGTCAGCGCGTCGGGGTGGTCGTCTCCGCCGAGGGCCCGGCATCAAACGACAACCCACCCCAAGGAAAGCCACCCCGGCTCATTAGCATCCAAACAAAACCCCGCACGCTGTACTACAACAGTCGCGCGCTGTCAAACAAAAGGCGTAAACAAGCGACGAAAGCACGGCACGGCGCGCATCACAAATGAAGTTTTGTCAAACTGGCATCTCTGATGTTTGCCGCCGGGGGGGGGGACAAGCAGACCCAGACGCTTGGCAAGACGACGCGGAGCTATTTCCAAATGACAACGAGAGAGATTGATTCGGGAATGCCGAGTGACGCTCGACATGCTTGATTCTGCCAAGATACGGAGCAGCATCCAAACGGAATCTGCTTGGAGTGGCTTTTCTTTTTGTTGCGACACCAACTTGCAGGGTATAGATGTTAAAAAAAAAAAAAAAAATGACTACCCACATTTTGGAAAATAAATGTAGTAGTTGTCATAGTTGGAGTGATTGTTGTCATAGTTGTGGTTTCTACAGTTTGGTTCTGAATGCGATTGCTCATGTTAGCATGTTAGCTTTTGATTTTTTTTTATCTTCAAACAGCAAAAATTTCTCTTTGTTTTTGTTGTTTTTGTTGTTGATGTCGCCGTTACCATAGTTGGAGTTTAAAAAAACGTATTTCAAACAAGTGGCCGTAATGTGGGCATCTTATGCTTGGCTAGTTAGCTAACTGCTTCAAACAACAAGGCGTAATCGGTCATAGCAATGATGATCGCACGGCTCTTTGTACGTGTTCTGTTACATTATATTGTTATTTGATGTTTACTGTGCTGGAAAGCACTTCGTTCCTGCGGCAGCTGTTGCGTAAGCGCTATATCAATAAAGATGTATCGTAGGGTATTGCATGGTCAGACGGACATGTGAGTAGAATTGTTTTTTTTTTTAAATTTTCATTAGCGAAAAAAAGAAAAAAGCACTGACAAAATGTGTCGCTACAGACATCCAGCTGGTACGGCCCAAGGGGGGGTCTTTGTTTCGTTGCTGCCCCCCCCCCCCTCCCCAAACCGTGGACTTGACTCTCCGGCAGTTTCACACTAACAGGATTAGAGGACGGAAAGACCTGGCGACGTATGTGAATATAGAAGTGCCTCTTGTGTCGGCGGGGGGGGGGGGGGGGGGGGGGTCGTCCCTCAAAGGCCCCGAGATGTCCCCGAGGGACGCGAGACGCAAATGGGACACTCACTTGGCCCATATGACCATGTGTCCGAGCATGTGGAATAAGCAGCTTGATACTCGACCACTTCCGCCAGACGATCGAGCGGCGAGGACGGCGGAGAACCATGTCACGGCAAACAAATCGCACTCGTCCGATGGGGAGTGACGCCACACACGTTGTCCTCGTTGTTGACGAGTAATAACTTTGGAGTACTTGGAGATGTCACCATTTCTACTAAAGCAATTGTTGTTGATGTAGTCCAATAATAATCGCCGTACCTGTTCCAGTACCGCAGTTGCTGTCACGTTAATGTGGTCGGAGTAATAGATGCTATCGTAGTTTTACGTGTTGAAGTAGAAGCTGTCGTAGTTGAAATCTCACCGTCGTCGTAATTGTTACTCTTGCGGTACTTACGGACCGCTCTGATAGTCTGCCTCGTAGGGAGCGGCCTGAGCGTCGTCCGGTTTGATTTGCGAGTGACTCTGCGGGTGTGGGCCTCCGTCGCCGCCTCACCTGTAGCGTAGCGCAGCGCGTCCGAGAGCGAGCGCCGGCGCTCTCTCATTACGGTGACGATGAAATAATGATGACGGGAATATCCATTGTATTATTTATTCATTCCGTCCCCCCCGGGCCGAGGGAGAGCCGGGACGCGTATAAACTTCGCCGCCCGGCCGAGGCGCCGCTCATTCGCTGAGCAGACGCTCGGCGACTCACACTAGCTCTTTCTTCTTCTTCTTCTTCTTCTTCGGACAGCCTCAAGCCATTTCTGTGCTTTTTATTTTTTCATACGCTGTTTTCTAACACGGACGAGATTATCAGAAGCCTTGAGAGACAATCGGCTCGGAATGACGCACCCGATCAAAGGGTAGGGTGCCGCGAATTCGGGGGGTGGAGGGCAGGGGCGGCGTCCGGCGCACAATGGAGCGCATTGAGGCTCCCGCGCAGGGGCCGACGTTGACAGCTGCGTGACGGGCGGGAGGCGGCGGCGCCTCCGGGAGGGGGGGGGGGGCCGCAACAGGTGAGTGACGCTCGAGTCACGCTGACAAATGATGGCCCGTTGAATCCTTTGGCGGAAGCTCGTGTTACTCCGTTTGCTGTTAAAATTCCGAAATTTGCCCATTCCCGGCTGCAGTTGAGTGAAGGGCACCGCATCTGTGAAATGGCGCAGATGTTGCGGTCTGATGTGGAAACCGACCCTGTTACTGCCCTGCGTTTAGGTCTCACCACGAGTCACCTGCGCCCTGATTGGCGGGTGGGAGATGAGCCAAAATGGCTGCCGACTCGCTCACTGTCAAGAAATTCGGACGCTATTGTATGACATCACTTTGAGGAAACGGAAAGAGTCGACGGCACAGTTCTCCCCCTAAAGAGCAACGCGAACTTAACGCTAGCATCCATGCGCAACTTCAAACCAGACGTTTCCATAGACTGTATTAGCGACACATTAGCACGCCACCCGGGCTCTGCAGGTTTGGGTGTGGGGGGGGGGGCGCTTTTGGGTGCGCGCCATCAATAATGCAGGACGTTTCCGCGGTAACTGCCCCGGCAACCGCGCACCAGGAAGCAGAGGCGGTGACGAGAGTGAAATGGCTTGAACGCGCCCTCTGCCAAGATCGACGTTTTTTTGGGTTTTTTTTTCTTTGACTTGGGCAGTCCTGAAATTGTATCAAAGTTGGCAAATTCTTCAGCGGCTGATATCGAATTGTCTTCAAATTTTGTGGAAAGGTCAGACACATTCCAAACTTGGATTGATGGAAATGGTGTTTGGCACCGACAAAATTGCGGTCAAATCTACAAAGAGAAATTGTGAAGATGGATTCAAATTGGTCCATTTGCAAAGTTTGACGAAATTAGATTTTTTTTTCTCTTCAGGAACATGAGTAGATTTTTTTTTTTTTTTAATGCCGCCTCTCCCCTGCTGATGTCAAACATTCAATGGCTGTCATTTGCAGCGGTGAATTATTCAACATTGAAGTGTTTTGTCGATTATTCCGATGACGGTCAATTTTTTGGGGGGGAGGGGCATGTAGACAGACAGGCCGCGTGGCGCTCGCGCTGTTGAAATCCACAACCTCGACGTCTTAGATCGAGATCCCTCGTTGTCTCGGATAAATACTTGATGTCCCGGCAACACTTTTCCCTGGCGGAGGTCACGCAACATTGTCGGGGGCGATGGCGCTATTGATTGGCGGCGGCGGCGCCGAGAGAGAGGTGCAACAATCATCATAAATAATTCTCCTGAAGAGGAAATGCATTTTTTATGTTTTTACTTGACCTTAATTTAAGGCGGACAAGCGTGATGTCTTATTTACGAGCCCTGCAACAGATGGCCAAAACCATTTAGGACACTTAATACACTTCACTACAACACTACTACTACTGTGTGCGCCTGTGTGTGTGAGTATGTGAGAGAGAGAGAGGGTGTATGCACATGCGTGTGAGAGCCCGCAAGTGTGAGAACGAGATTGTATGCAATCGTGTTTGTTTCATGCATGAGTGAGTGTGACTTTATAATAATAATAATAATAATAATAATTGTCAGAGTTTGTGTGAGAGATTGTGTGTGAAATTGTATGTGAGAGAGACCCTGTGAGAGCGAGTGCTTGTCAGTTGGACTCTGCATTTGTGAGGCTGTATTTAAGTGAGAGGGTTTGTGTGAGAGGGCTGCGTGTGTGAGAATGTGTAAGAGTTTGTGAGTGTGAGAGGCTGAGAGAGAAATCTTGTGTGATATATGCAAGAATATATCGTTAGCGAGTTTGTGTGAGAGATCATGTGCGATAGTGTGCACGAGTGAATTTGTGAGAGAGCGAGTGTGAGTTAGGCTCTGCATTGGTGGGTCGAAGTGAATTGAGTCAGTTAAGTGAGAGAGTGTATGTGTGAGAGTGTGTTTTATGAGCATGTACTGTATGTGTGTGAGAATATGAGAGAGACCACGCGAGTGAGCCCACTACAACACCAATTAGCACACCATATTCCGATCATTTTTGTTGTTTTTAGTTTTTCTTTCTTTCCCAAAAAATGGGAGGGGAAAAAAAATTGTCTTGAACCAGGGCACAAAAAAAATATATATCTCAGGTGTCCTCCCCCCTTTGAAAGGGGCCTGCTAGGCGCCCGCAATCCGTCGCTGCGTCGCGCCACACGTTCAAAAGGACAAAAACGCACAAGAAAGAAACGGGATTAGAGGTTCCAAATTGAGAGAGACTTGGATAAAAGCGTTCCGTAAGCGGTACCCCCCGCCCCCCCCTCCACACCCCCCCGCCTGTGAAGTGTGTTGCTGGGCCTTCTGGGATCCCGCCGCCGCCGCCGCCGGTTATCAGCCTTTGGAGACGGCCTCATCCATATTGCATGGTCCTTAGCGTCGCTTCTGATGGGGACGGCAGGGACATTCTTTTAACGGGACGGGAACAGTGGGAAGGATGTCCCATCAGTGTATGGGGAGACGCCCGGGGGGGCTTCGCAGAAAGCGGAGTGGCGGGGGGGGGGTCTCTCACTCTTGTGAAGTGTCATTGAAATCAAAGGCTGGAGGTCTCGTCGCAAGATATGCACTCACACATCAAAAGTGGTGGAACATCATGCAGTAGGCCCCCCCCCCCCCGACCCCCATCGCCCCCGCCAACACGCTACCGGAAATGGAGGAGAAAATGGCTCAATGTCCTTGCTTTCGTCCCATTAAATATGAACTGATCGCAGGAACGCTTTCAATCAGTCGAAGGGAAGGGAAGGGAAGGAAGGAGGGATGGAAGGAAGGACAGAAAACGGTACACCCTGAAAATTTCTGAGTCAAAAAGAACTCCATTTTGGTCAAACAATTGGACCAACACACTCCGGTCATGTTGACCCGATAGCAGGTCGATCCAATTTTTGACCCACATATTAATAGGAAGGATACAGTGACAATGTTGTTCATAC
This sequence comes from Hippocampus zosterae, assembly GCF_025434085.1. Lineage (NCBI taxonomy): Eukaryota > Metazoa > Chordata > Actinopteri > Syngnathiformes > Syngnathidae > Hippocampus > Hippocampus zosterae. The sequence goes on from NC_067466.1 coordinate 16,531,543, forward strand.
CGAAACTACAATGAAACAAATAACAAGCTACAGTCCAATGCGCAATAATGGTCTATATTTACCCGGGTCAATTTGACCCACAGTATGACAAGAGGCCTTTTCATGTTCCCTTTGATTGACTCCCACGAGTGAAAGTGCAAAGCACATTAATAATGTTAATAAGTGGTAGCAGTAGCTGCTGGTGGTTTAGAGTGTTGAGGAGGGTGGGGGGGGGGGGGGTCTGGTGTGGAGGGGGTGGGTGGGTTGTTTGTCACTCCGCTGAGGATAATGGGAGCAATGGGAGCAGCCCAGCCAGGCGGCATATGGCCTGGCTGGGCTGCCTGCTGGTGCACCAGCTGTGGAACTGGTGGTTGAGATCACACAGCCACTAAAGAGGCCACCGCCATCATCATCATCATCATCATCATCATCACCATCATCATCGTCGTCGTCGTCGTCATGATGGTCCCTCCCACCATCGCACGATCGGCTCTTTCTCACGGAGGAGCCGCTCTTTGCGAATGCCAACCAATTAGCGCGACTCGATGGGAAGGGTCAATGCAAAGTGGTTCTTATTATAATTTTTTTTTTTTTCCGCTCAGTCCACAACTTTTTTTTATTCAGGACTTTAATCTCACGAACAACCAATTAAAAAAAAATTATACTCGTCCTAAGCGGTAAAGTCAACTGTCAGAATAATTAGAAAACAATTTGGTTTTTTTGGTCATTATTGTTTGCGTAGCATCTGAAGCCATTTCAAATGCGGCTGATGGAGTCGCCCCCCAACCCCCCCCACCCACCGCCTCTCTGACTTTCACCTCGAGGCTTTTCTCAAAGTCTTGGAGTACTGTTAGCCTCACTAAGCTAGCCCCCCCCCCCCCCACCCCGGCCCCACCTACGTCAGCCCACACTTGTACTGGATCCTCCCCCACCCACACCCCACCTTGTGTGGCCCCCACCCCGGTCGGTGGGCCGGCTACAGTTTCACCCCAGTCGCACTGCTGTCACCTCCTCCAAATAACCAGAAAACATCGAAGCTCACATTGATCAATTTGTTTTAAAAATGAAGTCTAATTAGAATTCCGGTGCGATAGACGTCAATCTGGATCGTGATCGGCATTGCGTTTGGCAGTTAGCAGTGCCTTTTGCTTTCCAGTACATGTGTCTATGCTGTTGCTATGGCAACAGTTGTTAGCCACAACCAAAGTGCGTCGCCATCATTTGCTTCAAGTCACAGTTGTCATTTTCTTTTTTTCCTCTTTTTTTATAGCGACGTCGCTAACACACGCTCACACTTAGAAGCTGTCATCCTGATATTCGCTTGTCTCTTGGGCAACTTCTCACCTCTTTATAGAAACACACACACACAGTGTGAGACTCCCAATGCTAATAAATATTTCAACAGCGGAAAGTTTAGTAAACAAAGGTGCATATGTGTGTGTGTGTGTGTGTGTGTGTGTGTGTGTGTGTGTACGCGCGCACCATGTGTGCGTAGATGAGGTGTCCTATTTGCCTTCAGCGTGCTTTTTTTCCTCATCGAAACTCGACCCTGTTGTCGTGCCGCGTGCAGCAAACAAATACACACAGTACACACAAAATACACAACACGATGACCGATACGCTTTCCTGAGCCGAGTCAACCAGGGGAAGGAATTGACCCGAAAACCGCAACCCGACGTATCAGGTGCACACTGAGTGCGTGTCGATGGAATTGGGCAATCACGTAATCATCTTTAGAACAATTTCAAAGGTGATTTGGCACGTAATTTCATTCAGCCATTGTGTGCCGGATGCATTTCTGAGCATGACGTTCCAAATATTTACTTATTAGGTGACGGATGCGCTTATTTATTTTTTTAACATAACTGAAATGAGGACATGAAATTCTCCAATTGATCGACTTTTCATCGTGTGCTAGATGCAGTCAATTTTTTTTGAACACCAAATTTCACCCTCCAGAAGTAATTTTGGCTCATCTTATAAGTTGCTCATCTTTTTACCGTGACACCAAATCTCATGTAAAAAATTTTAAAACAGATTATCAATCCAATTTGGTGTGCAGTTTGATCAGATGAACCGATGGAAACGTAGTAGCATGTGCCGGATGCAGTCATTTTTTTGTTTTCCCCAACATGCCGTAACAAGGACACCAAATCCCATGCAAAAGTCACGCAGGAGTGTGTGAAACAATGTCGCCGCGTGGTTTGGCCCGCTTATTTCCCGTTTCCGAGGTTTTTCCTTCCTCCCGACGCTCTTTGGACGAGGAAACGTGGAGGAAAGCATCGGCGCGCCTCATAAATCTTTAAGCGAGCTTTGTTTTGCCCCGGCGAACGTAATTAATACATAATTAATATTTAAAGATCGACTCGTTTATCAAATTGAATTTGGGCGCCGCGACAGAAGCAAAACAAACAAACGGGAGGAAGCCTCGCTTGTTTTTGGAAGAAGAAAGAAAGGGGACGCAAAAAAGCAAGGAGGGGAAGCCTAATTAGCGCTAATGAGCCACAGATGAGGCGGCGTCCTAATTAGCTCGCCAAGTCCCTCAGGTAAAAGCACGATAAGACGTCTACCTGCTTGTTTTGTTTTTTGGAGCGTTTAACGAAGACGTAACAATTTGCCTGGCGGTTGGTGGAAAACGGAGACGGGCGATGACAACCAAGGACAGTTTGGACTGATTTCATTTTATGTTCTTTTAGTCCTTTGTAGCCTTGAGCTTCATGGGCTCAGCGTCTTTGTTTTGGTTTTTTTTTCTTCTTCAAGCATGAAGATTATTTTCGATATTTTGTTACTTGCAAAAAAATGACCAAATATTTTGACCCTCTTCAAACACCCAATTTACAAAACTTTAAGGACCCCAAAACTTTGAGGACTCCAAAACTTTGAGGACTCCAAAACACCTCCGTGAGCCGTTTCTGGCTGATTGTATTTCTTGAAGTGAGCGTTTGTGAAGCAGATCTTCCGTCGGCCCCCTTTTTCACCCCCCCCCCCCCTCTCCCTCGGGGAGCCCTCTTAAGTAGGACCACTTTACGCTGTCAATACATTCAATACCCCGCTGGAAGTGGGAAAATGAGACGGGAGGAGGACGACGACTGGCTGAGAAGGACGGCGAGGAAAAGGAAGGTTTAATTTAATTTCAGGAATGAAATGTTCACCAAAAGAAGACATTTAATGTTGGGTGATACTTTACAAAGACGTGAAACAAGTCAACATGAGGTCAAACGAACGATGGAGAATGATCGGTTATTTATGACTCGGGTAAAACGCACAAAACACTTTTTTCTCCCTCTCTCTTGGTAGTGCGTTGTTTTTTTTAAAAAAAATGAATGGATTTCTTTGATTGCTTCAATGCTTCTTGCATCTTTTGAAAAACGTCGACCACAAAAGGTCGAAATGAAGCGTCGGTAGATAGATGGATAGCGAGATGACGGTACACACGGGCGCGCACACACATACCGAGTGATGAAAGCTTCTCCGGGCTAATGGCTTCATTTCATTCCGCTGCTCTCTGCCATGCTGAAGACAATTAGTCGGGAATGGCGTCGTTAATTTTTAATGACCAAAAGGAAAAGGTATGACAAGAGTGAGGAATCAGGAAACCAGCAGCAATGAGGTCGGAAAATGCCATTCCCAAAAAAACAGATATATATACTGTATATATGTATAGATACATATATCTATACAGTATATATATCTAAATCATGTATGTAGTTATTTTGATTTGTCCAATGTTCATCATTTTGCTTTCGTTTGCATTTTTCCAAAACGGCGCCACCTCTCTTCAAAACTAAAACGGTAAGAAAGTGAAGCTTTGTGCCAACGAACGCTTCACCTCGATGGAGTGGCGACCAATCCATTTTTTTCCGCCGTCCACCTTTCCATTACAACTACCCATCGGCGTCCAATCAATCAATAAATCAATCTTCTGATTCGTCATTGATTCCATGAATAATTTCCACTTTTGATTGGCTGGTGAGGATCAATTGACCAATTAACGATCCTATTTTTCTTTTTTTTCTTTTTTTGCAGTTCGGGCGAGCGGCTGGGAGCGAGCGCCGGGTGATTGGCAGGCGCCGACTTCTCGTCACCTCAGGGCACATTGGAGCGCTGTCAATCATCCATCCGGCATGCTGTCTAATTGAGACTGGCCGGCCGCACAGGTCAGACAGAACGGGCGTAAATAAGAGCATCAAGAACCTCGACATCCCTTTCATACACGCGCAAAACCCTCTTGAGGGGGTCCGCCGCATTCTCGGTGAAAAGTTCAAATTCTTCGCGGTCCAACTTTACGCTTGTTGTCCGAGCCAAAGTTCGGATCAAGTTCAACCACTCAATCAGTCATGGCAGAAAAGTCTCAAAGTATAGATTCTTTATCATCCCTGTGCATCAGCAGTGATATTATGAAAATCTCAATCCTCAAGATGACGATCAAATTTTGAACACAAAATGGCCGACTTCCTGTTCGATGTCGAGCATGCGGTCCTTGAGACGTTTCTGCACGTCCTGTTACGATCAACTTTTGATTGTGATTGACTTTTGGTGGGGGGGGGGGGGGGGGCACAGGCGCTAACCGAGCACTGCTCGTCAAGTTAAACCTCTCACCTGGAGCCACAAGGAGGGTGAAGCAACATATGGCATGCAGAGCTCAGGATTAACAATGCAAAGCACTCAACATTCTCCCGTTTCTTAGCGAACAGCTGTTGCTCTCGAACGCCGAACGGCACGCAAACTCCGCGAGCGGCCACGCAACAAGCAGTGGCGAAAATTGCGCCATTAATCTTTGCACATGGATGGATGGATGTATATGTCTATTTATTTTATTTTTTAACGTTAGCATCTAAACAATAGCTCCAAGCGACTTGAGCCGGTGCATGTTCCTGCGTTGGTTTCCCCCCGGTGGGACGAAATTAAGTGCAGCGGCGTAATGCACTTTATTGATATGTGCACATGTCAAAACAACAAATTAGCATCCTGCCGTCTGCCCGAGATTTCATCCATACATCACCTTGCACTCATGGCCGCATTAATGCGTTTTGTTGATATCAGCGACTCTCCGGCCATTAAGAGAATGTCAATATTTGTATGGGCGCGTGCGGGCGCGCAAGGTAGAGATACGAGCGCGCTAGACTAACTTACAGACTTGTCCGCTACCGCTTTTCATTAGCATTAGGCTAGCTCGGTGATAAACGGGAGTCTGGTGGGTGCCGGATTCAAAGTACTTGGCACAAGTTTATTCTAATGCCATTAAACTAACAATTATGAAAAAAATGGTGAGTTTCTACAGTAATTTTTTTTTGGGGGGGGGGCGAAAATGGACACCGAATGATGCTATATATTAGCTCAGTGAGTGAACTCCTCGCTCATTCAAACATGACGAGTGAAAGGCCAATTGGAGACCCCCTGAAAATCCTTTATTTGTCGACGACAACAAATGACCATTTCCTGAATGTGTGTGTGTGTGTGTGCGTGTGTGTGTGCAGCAGGACAAACGCTAAGTGCGTCTGACACCAACGTATGGCCACATGGTCCTCCCCGCCATCGCTCTCATACTTGTAAGTCTTTTTGGGGGAGACCTTTTGTCGGGCTGCCAGAGGGCCCAGCGAGGACCCGGTCACAGGGTTCAAAGGTCACCATGTTAGTCAAATAAAAGTTGGGTTATTCATTTTTTTTATCAACAGTGTTACATTTTTTTCCGTGAGCAGTTGTGCCTAAAGCAAAGAGCCAAGAAAGAGGCGTGACATGACTTTGTCATCTTTGTTCCAGCGTCTTTCCGCTGCCCGTTGAGTCGCCTCGTTTGACCTGGCCGCATCAAAGATTCAAAAGTCGGGTTCAACAACGACGTCCTCATGAAACACCATTACTTTGGTAAGTGTAAGGAAATGGCCTGTCGAATGTGAGCTTGTGTAATGAACAAGAGCCATTCATTATATATCACACACACACACACACACACACGCACACATACACACATCATTTATTCATCTGTCTGTAAACATGACTGTGATTTACAGTGTGTGTGAGTGTGTGAGGGATGCTCTTTATTATGTGTCTTTACATGTAGGAGTTCATACACAGTTGGAGTTCACTTTGAGAGTTTCCCTCGACCGAAACGCGTGTCGATCCATGCAGAAAATGTCAATCAATAATACGAAGTAAATAAACGGGTGGCCGTTCCCGTCGAAGTTGTGATGTCGAGAGCCGTGTTCCTGCTCTGCGCGTCTCCACATGTACGAGTTCAAATGTCAGATAAAAGCGTCCCTTTTTTTTTTCCCGTTAGCGACGTTATCTCCCATCTGTTGTTTCAAATCAGGCCGGTTGGCATTCAAACTTCCAACGGCAGATGTTTTCTCTTGTTTCTTGCTCTTGTCTGTTATTGTTTGTGAGAACAGGGGGGAACAAATACGCGCGCTTGTAGCGATTAATTTTTTTTTTTTTTTTTTTTTTGAGCCATGCTCAATCGCCTTAGGGGGACGTATCAGGTTAGTCGGTGGGAAGTTTGAAAGTGGCATTTTTCAGTTTGGTTTTTATTCACGTGAAATTCCCCACGGTTGTACAATTAGGAAACTGTTTTTTTAAAAACAATCATCAATCATTATCTGGAAAGCCGAGTGGAGCCAGAGGGGGCAGGGTAAACGAGTACTGTAAATGGCCCACGGGCCCTAGTTTGCCCACCCCTTGTTTTTCTCCTCACATCTGTCCGTACCATAAAACCAAATAGCTGACAAAGTGAGTCTGTTTTAGCCTAAAGGACCGATTTATGGCTCTCAATGATTTACTTGTATTTGAGTGCGTCGAGTGTGGCAATGAAGAGAGTTGTCGGCGCACGGACGGTCAATGGGGCAACATCCAGCAAAATAGCTAGAACTTCCCCAAAAAAATCTTCAAATGTAAGTTCAACAAAAGGTTTGAATTCAACGTGGGTACAGTCGGAGATACATTTTTCCAAATAAAAGGCATCTTATAGTATTTTAATGTAATCAAAACTAGATGTCAAACTAAACATCAAATGACTTGTTTCTGGTTGAATTGAAACAGACCACGTGTCATATTTTGCATTGGATTTTATTCTACCTTTGATTTCATTTTAAAATGACAATTGAACAATTTACAATAATAATTATGAAATAAATGGACTTTTTTACTTTTGTATTTACACCTGAACATTTAATATGGATTTAGGTAGTAAGAAACCAATTTTATTTTGATGCTTTAAAAAAAATGGATTAAAAAAAAAATCAATTCAAGTTCAACCAAATATATTTTTTTAAATATATAGTTTTGTTTTATTTCTTCTCTTTTCTACTCACGTTCCTCGTTCAATCACTTGTCGGCAGGCGCTTAATTAAGCGTGTCCTCACGACCGTGATGATAAATTGCCAGCGTCCTCCGCATGGCAGCGGCCATGACGGATCATTCCAAAGAGCGCGCCCTTGCTAATTATCTGAGCGGTGGCCCGGGCCCTCGCATGTCAACACCCATAATAGTCGCACGTTTGAGTCTCGTGATCGAGTGTTGCGTTGGGCGGTGATTGGCAATGGATGGGGGTTGACTAATTTGGAGTTGAATTAATAGGAAAGATGCCGTTATTTGTAGCGATAACATACGATACCATACCGTTGTGTGTCATGAATGATGTTACCGCGCAATACGCTACGTGATGGTGCGATACATACACAATAATCGTTGACATGATCGATACCACGTGACACGGCGCCGTATCATAGAAATACAAATTGAAGCGACACGGTTCCCTGTGGAACGCCGGGACGCCGTCGAGATGGCGTGACAGCAAAATAGGTCGGATCGATACGTGCAAGACGGTACGTCAAGTCGGATGGCGGATGTTCTGCTTGTTCCACGGCTGCTCCGCATTACCTGGATCACAGAGCACACGCTCCCCGAGGGGGGCCCCCGGCGCGCACACACATTTACATCCCCACCGCCGTGGCACAACATCCAATCAATAGACAACACTTACTTTGTACTTCATTCTTACGTTTTTCATCTCCACTTAGTATTGATCACATCCACACGCACACACACATACACACGCACACGCTGAGATAGGTACGCTTGCCAAAAAAATGGCGATACAAAACAAAATCATCTGTCAAGATAGCACACAAAAAAGTTAGGATACAAGCCAAAAGGGTAAGAGGCTCTTTTACGGCGACGATACGCAACGATATCGTATTGATACCGTACTATGATATGATCAGTATGATACAGCGTGTAATCGATATCTTCCTAACCGCTTGATCCTCACTAGGGTCGCGGGGGGTGCTGGAGCCTATCCCAGCTGTCTCCGGGTAGTAGGCGGGGGACACCCTGAATCGGTTGCCAGCCAATCGCAGGGCACACAGAAACGAACAACCATCCGCACTCACACTCACACCTAGGGACAATTTAGAGTGTTCAATCAGCCTGCCATGCATATTCTTGGAATGTGGGAGGAAACCGGAGCACCCGGAGAAAACCCACGCAGGCCCGGGGGAGAACATGCAAACTCCACACAGGGAGGCCGGAGCTGGAATCGAACCCGGTACCTCTGCACTGTGAAGCCAACGTGCTAACCACTGGACTACCGGGCCGCCCTGTAATCGATATGTTACGTGAATATTATACCAAGCTGTGATGCGCGTGTCATATGAGATCTCGAGCATTTGTTAGCCATAAAAGTAGAATTCAATGTTGTTATTTGTTATCGGCAAAGGCGGTCGATCAATCATTCCTCTTGTTTATTTGTTTCTTTGCCTGCAGTGTGGTATGATCCCGCTTGTGCGCTCGCAATCCATCATTGATGCGGCCTTGTTAGGTGAGGCGACATGATTGGCGCCTCGCACCACCACCGGCTCCAGGCCCGTCGAGTCGGCCCGAGGCTGACACCCTTCGGCCTTCTTCTCCCCACCCCCACTCCCGCCACCCCCCTCCCCTCCCTGCGCTCGCGAACTCTGAACTTTGCGGACCTGAGACCGTCGAAAAATATCATTCTCACTTTAATATTTCTTCTTTCTGGCCCTTCTAATGAAGCGCACCGATTGGACTTCCTGTGCTGCTAAGACCAACTAGCAACGTGTTCACGGTGCCCTCGGAGGTGTAGTAAAAGTCAGGCCGTGAGCCGGCGGTCCGGGAGAAGCCAACTTAATGGTCTAATGGCGCTCTAATGGCAGGCGGCGGGCCTTCGCAGGCAATTAGAACAGGAAAAGAGAAGCAAAAAAATAAAAAAAATAAAAATGAGTGTGCCAGCCCGGCTGCTTGCACTCCGAAATAATGAGCGTGGCGCAAATACAAGCTCGGACGTCCAAGACGCTTCGGCGGGACCTTCGTACTTGCTTACGAACACACAAAGCAAGCCAATGTTTCACAAACTGTACAATGTACACAAAATGTGTACATTGAAAAAAAATATGGAGAAAGAAAAAGCACATTTTTAATGACAAAACATAAAGGAGTTGACTACAAGTATTTAAAGGTCATAAATCTTCAAAAAGAGCTCAATTAAAAAAAAAATATCGGTAGATAAATCCGCAACCTTCCATTTTTAGTCGCCTCTGCGCAATTTAAGGAAGGCCTGTTATGGAAGCATTTGGCACGAGCTGCCATTTGCTCGGCGGGAAAGCTTTTGACACTCGCACTAACTTTCATTACAGCCGCGGAAAACGCCGGATGCAATTTTAATGAAGCCTTTGCAAACGCTTCATATTAATCGAGCAGAGAGGCAAAACCGGAGAGCCGTGCTTTCTCCAACACTGCACACTCAACTGCTTTTTAGGGATGCGCAAGGGGGCAGGGGGTGCTGCGCCTTCGATGTTCGTGGAGGAAACGACGGTGCGTGACTTTGAAAGTTCTTTCGGGAAATTGGGAAGAGGGGTTGTTTCAATCTGGATGCGTGGGTTAAAAATATGGTTTAGCTCTGTCAGGATGCTAAAGAAGATGCGCGGCTAAAGCTCCATTTCTGTTGGGATGCTTGAAGGGGGTGCATGACTTAACAAAATAAAATACAAAAACAACCTCATTCTGCATACAGCAAGGATTCCCAATCCGTGGTTGACGCGCCCCCCCCCCCCCAGTGATGTGTGAAAGTGCTCTCCAGGGCTGTGCCAAATTAAAAGCCAAGTCATGATGAAGATGCACCCCCCGCCCCCACCCGGTTAATTTGCGAGCTGATGTTTTGATTAGAACAGCTTGTGCGTGTGCGTGTGTGTGTGTGGATGCGCGTTCATTGAGTGAACATCAGGTGCTAATTAGCCCAGAGTTACACATCCTGCATTTCTCTCTCTCTCTCTCTCTTTCTGCAAAGGCTGTCCTTTGGCGCCCCCTGCTAGTAAGGTGGAACCCCTGCAAGCAGCAGTCCACCTCTGCTCTTTTCTGGGGTCCACCACTAATGAGCAGATTCACATTTTCGGTCCCCTGGCAAATCCGAATTTCGGGTTTAAGTGTCATGCCACATCTGGCCACAACATGTTGGGCAGCACTGAGCTCGATTGGAAGATGCGCAGAGGGTAATCCAGAGCAAGAAGAAGACGCATAGAAGGTATGTGAATATTTTGGATGTGTTTTATGTGTCGCTGCTTGTTTCTACAAATACATCAAGACATTCTTGCTGCTGGAGGCTGTAAATTTCCCCAGTGTGGGACAAATAAAGGATATCTTATCTTATCTTAGATCAGATACGAAAAGAAGATTCATTCCACCTGCCTAGGACGCACCTCCCCCGACCGACCCCTCTCCTCCCAAGAGGCCGGGCTGAGGTGAGGTGAGGCGGGCCGAGTGGTGCTTAAAGGTCCCCGGGGTGACGAGGATTAGCCGGCGTCCCTCTGCGGGGGGCTGTCGTTAAGGCGGCTATGATTAGCTCTGATCCTCACATGCACGCACACGCGTGATGATATTTCCTGATTGTCTGATCTACTTCGCATCGGACCTTGAAGGCAGAAATGTGACACCTCATCATTACATCAATGAATATTTGTGTGTGTGTGTGTGTGTGTGTGTGTGTGTGTGCGTGTGTGTGTGTGTTTTTGAGATCAAACATGTTCCTGGAAGAGGGACGAGACAATGAATGTCTTTTCCTCCTTTGTCCGCTAGAGGTCAGTGTGAGCTACTGAAATGCATTTCAACGTCTGCGCCTGAGATGGGAAGACACTCAGCCAAAAATTTGAGCGGCTCGACTTTTGGTCGGTCACAACGCTGCTCGTTTTGATATTCGGATTAATGTTCAGGTTCATATCCATTTAGGTGTGAGGCGACGCTCGTGAGGATAAACGGTTCACAGAATGAATGGATGTTTTTTTTTAGAATTGGAGTTTGGGTTCGGGGCCAGGCCTTTGATTCAGGTTCAGGTGAGGTTTTCTTTTGGGGTTAGAGGTGGGATCAGGTTTGCGACTCGAGTTCGGGTAGTGTTAGGGCCTAGGGATAGGATTCGGCAGGTTTTGCCCTTCGTGTTCTGGTTGGACCGCCTCCTTACAGTCCCGTAATGGTCTGAAACAAAAGACTATACGTTATATAATAATTGCCATACACAATCCTGATATTTGGGTGTGTCCCAGGGTGTAAGAATCTGTTACGCACTCTCTCGGGTGTTGAGGGTTTTAAACACTCAAGTCTTATCCGTCCATCCATCATGATCTCATACAGTAACTGTCACACCGCTGCCGGTCAAAGGTTGCGCTCTAACCGGGCTTTTTGTTGCGGTAATCTTAAGGTAAACACCACAAATACGGCCCGCGACAAAGCCGCTGTCATTGCGGCTATTAATAAAAAAAGTCCAACCGCCTGTTGCAACTCCTTGAAGCTGATTGATAGTTGGAGAACGAGCCTGCTTAAACACTTCACGTTGTGTAGTTCAGAGGGAAGAAAGTAGTTGAAGGTCAAATACTTAAAAGAGAAAAAAAAAGTCTTGGGAAAAGTATTCGTACTTGGTTACTCCCCACAAACATGTATGTTTTGTCAGTAAGCGTAATCGAGCGCTATAATTACTCGACTTGTTTTACGGCCTTAATTCTCTTTGCCATAGTAACATAATGTTTTGTTTTGCGCCGAGACAAACCTTTTTGTTAACCGGTCCAAAAAAAAATACGTCACCGCTGCAGGGTTGTGAAAAATGCTGCTTTGCGCGTGTGCAGGCTTTTTTTTAATTTCTTTTTTTTGCGAGCGCATTGTGAAGTGTGACTCATGGACTCATGGCAACCTGTCAAATAAAAGAACTCGGCTCGTCTCTTGACGTCTTGGTGGACAGAGGAGGTTTCGGGGGGTTTGGGGGGGGGGGTTGTTTTTGCGCGCTTTGTACGTAAATATTTCAAAAGGTCTGTCAAAAGAATGGTCTGGATCAGAAGTGAAAAGTGATATCATCCGCGGTCGAAGATCCAAGGGCTCGGGTCCCTGGTCTTCAATTCATAGTTTGCGGTCTGTGATGAAGTGTCGATGGTCCGTAGTAGGTGCTCAGTGGTCTGTGAACATGGTCTCTGGTCTTCTATGATTCGTATGATCTTGATTTTTCTATACTATTTATGATCTGCATCTGATGATCATCGGTGTGGCTTCCCGGTTGAGCAATCGTTTCCCAACGCAGAGGTTGTCGCTTTGATACCTGGCCATTGCAACTATGTTGAAGTGTCCTTGAGCAAGGTACGGAACCCGCAGTTGCTCCCGATGCTGCGTCATCCTGTAGGCCCGTTAATGCTTTAATAGCAGCTGACGAAGCACGGCTACTCCAGTAATTACAGCTCCAAAATCCGACACCCTGCCATCAGATTGCGAGTCGCCCGCTGGGACCGAAATGCTGCTTGTGATGCAACAGGGAGGAAGCGATCGACTTGGACTAAAGTTCACGTTGCGTCTGTTCAGACACGTCGGACGGATGCGTGCCAATCATCATCCTGATGTGGGACGACCTTGAGTAACGCACCCATTGTGGAGGAAGTTGCTTTTGTGTCATCGAGTGAATGACAATCACGTTACTTGATCAAGGAAGTAATAAAAAAATTGGGGCTTATCTCCTGATACCGCGACAGGGAAAACTATGACTCAACAACCGATTGTACAGACAATTGATTTCATTTCGGAGGATTCAGAAGCAAAATCGTCCCCAAAAAAAAAAGTGAAGAACTTCAGCTTTCAACACGACTGTCAATTTGCCGTGCTGATGGCGACGCGAAATTGCCCGGCATTTTTATTCTTCCTCCGTGGCACCAAAATTAGCAAATCCATCGTCGCCTACTTGAGAGTTTTGCTGTCTGATTAGCGTAAGACAGCGTTCGCTCTTTTAATAATTCATGACCGCTAATCCGTCACACGACGGCGAGGCCCGAGGTCATCGGCCCGTTGCCGACACGCCGGAGCGTATCGTGTGTCGCTAGCCCTCGCGGCGCGTGTGCCAACGACGACATGAAGGCGAACAAGTTGTTGGTAAGACGTGCGCAAATCATATCGAGTTCCAGTGGATGCCGCATCGGTTTACCGGCGCATTGTTGACACGCCGAGTGTAAGGTGGGGGTGACGCGACACGGAACACCACGCTGGCGGATCACACGCGTTGGTCGGCGCATTCCCGATGGGAATTTGCCGAACCCCTGTTTCCAAGGGGGGGGGGGGGGGGGGGGGGTCAGATGGTGGACTAATTAATTTTACTTCAATGTAAAAAAAAAAACATCGGTTGAAATTAATGTAATTATCGAGCTATTTGTTCATGTGTTTATTGAATTGATTCATGTGTTATTTTATTTGTATATTTGTTGATCATTTATTTTGAAAATTTTTGATTGAAATTCATAAACCATATTTCATTTTATTTCCTTACATTTATGTTAATTCATTGTACAGATTGATTCAAAATGAACTATTTTATTTCGTGAGTGTGTTTGGCGCACTTCTTTCCCACTTTGGGGGGGGGGGGATTGAAATTGGACACACAGTATATGTATGGTTCAAATTTTGAGAGTCTGACTTTTGACGATTGATTTTGCAGTAGATCGGTGCGCCACTTGATCCAGCTGTATTGAAAGTGAAACCTCGGACCCATTTACGATCTAAACTTTTTTGGGTTTTGAGCCCATGGTTTATTCCTCATGATTTTGGAGTTTGTCCGTATTTTTGTTCAGATGGAGAGGCGCTTTGTGGCACAAATGGTTACGCCCCACAAATTCTACTTGGGCAACAAGAGAATGTTAGCTTGCAAAAACAGACTTTTATTGTTATTATTATTCACCGGGAAATGTTCCGAGGCAAAGAATGTGTACATAGATGGCCACAGTGAAGCGTGAATCACAGCAACATGATCGGACAGGCAATTTTCATCTCAGGCTGCCGTTAAAAGAGGTGGCGGCGGGCCTCTCGGTCGACAAGTTTGCTAGTCTGCCATGTTTACCTTGTCAAAGTGCCGTCATCTCCGAAGGAATTCCAGGGACTTCCCTACGCCCATATATGGTCACGGAATATCGGTGATGGTGAAATACACCGTCTTTGCTTTATGTCTTGTCACACACATATCAGTTGTGCATTTTTTTTTACCCTGACTTACTTTGACTATAATTGACATAATTAGCAGGTTTTTCCCGTCATGCTCGGCGTGTTGTGCAATGTATCAGCGACAGGGTATGTACAACCCTGACATAGAGTCGTAAAGTGTATTAGTTCCCCTAACCGATAAGAAAATTCTGCTCTTAATGTTAATGATTTCTTAAAACCTTTCAGTTTTGACGGTTTACATGTACACTTGGAAATGTTTTATTGCTACTTTTGCTTTTGTATTTTGTCCTATATATATATATATATATATATATATATATATATATATATATATATATATATATATATATATATATATATATATACACACACACACAGTATAAATCATTTGACATGTTTTTCTTAAATGTGCAAGATTTTATTTCTTTTTTTTTTTGTAAGTTTGATTTTCTTGACAGGCTGTAAAATATCTGATGCTGGCTATAAAACCATAACGGCAATGATTCGGTGCCGCGTCACGTCTGAGCCGCTAAAAGAATTTCCCCGCTTTTTTGTGTGACAGGAAGTACCTTGGCATAGGATTGTACAATACAGAATGACTTTGCAACAAACCTGATGATGGATGTCCACTGTCTGGTTGATATCAAAATATGACTCAAAACAATTTCCGCTCTGTGGGCGTCTTTTTTTTTTTCCTTGAGCGTGACAAAGCCTCATCGAAGCGGATCGATGTCTCAGATGTGGCCTTGAAGATAGGCAAACAGGCAGCGTCATTCCTGAGAACAATCACAGACTGTTCACCGGTTCCGCCCTCAGTCAAGAAGAGGCCAGGGGACCAATAATCGGCCGGGTGACCAATCGCGGTGCTCGTCTTCACACCCACCGACACACAAATGCTGACGTGTAAATATTTTATAATTCGGCTTTAAATCCGTCGCATTGTTGTTAATAGGCACTTGACAGATAATGCAATAACATTATGCTTGCAGCAGGAAGTTAACATTTTTGTAAATTATTGATTCAAAATATTCATAATTATTTTTAAGGATGGTAACTGGGCCGCTTGTCTGTAGATTAGCGTTTTGGTTAGCTAGCTAACAACAAACCGTTACTTGGATTTTTAAAGACCACATGGCTTTATCTGGGGTGAGCGGCTAAGCCTCATGTTGATAGCATGCCATTAGCATTTTGGTGTTGTTTTTACTTTCTCGCTGCCTGCCACATAGCTTTATCCAAGGATAGTAACTTGGCCCTCACATTAGCAGCGTGATGTTAGCATTTTGGCGGCAACTCAGTTAAAAACGGCATACTGTCATTAGAGTCAGTCAGAGCCAACACGAATGAACACCTACTCTTGTATGTTTAAAAAAACAAAACAACTACCGGTTCTTGAATATTAGCTCATGAGCCAAAATGCTAACACACTGATTACTGTCTGTGTCCTCAAACTCACTGAAGGGCGTTAGCCAAAACCATGCTTTGATGGGTCCTCATTAAGAAAAAGGTCGCTGTTATGGAGGAATGTGACTATTCCGGTTGTCTTCTTGTGGATATTTTGTAGTTGCCGCTTTGGTCAAAACAGACTAAATATGTCATCACTCCCCTTTTTTTTCCAATGGAAATCTTGACACGGGTTCAGACCTGTAGGAAAAGGTTGTTTGGGTCATGCTAATTTTGAGCAACAAATGCTAACTGGTATCCAAGGTGTTGTTTCATGTTGACGCGAATCCACGGAAGCATTTTTTTCCCCAACAGAAACCCTAGTCCTATTATGTGTCATTTGACAGCAATTAAATGAAAATTAAAAGGGCGATGGGATCCTCCCAGTGTTATTAACGTGCGTTTAGATTAGTGTTTAGAATGCATTTTCCAGTTTTTTTACATTCATTAATTTTTTACGCAAAGCAAAGTGTCTGGTAGACAAGAACAGCAAAGTTCAGGCTCTGAGAAAAAAAAAAAACAATTGTACTGCATCCCCAAACAATAACATTGGGTGGGCTTTTAAGTGGTACTTTTTTTCACCGTAATTTTTTTTTTTACAATGTATATCTTGTGGTATTGTCAAGAAGAGGACTTGTATTTCTGATCCTTCACTTCATTTTGTTGTTAGCACACAGATGTAGATCCAGATTGCCATCTCTTGTCTTCTGTATGTCCCATTGTGTTCAGAGTAAGATATTGAGATATTACATAACTGAAAGATCTTGCATTACAGCCAGGAGCAAAACTTTTCGGAATTTGATGTTAAAATGTCAGTCATGTTCAGATGTTCCTCGATACATTCTTACGTTTGGCTGTCACGTCTGATGTTAAAGTAAGCGTGTTTTTGACATGTAATTAATCAAAGTGAAATACATATTCATAAAATTAACATCACATTCTCCAGTATCGGGGCTCCGTGTTGGTGAGTACTCGAGTGTAAGGACTTTTACTCCTACTTGGTTCTAAAAAGGTAGTATCGGCGCATTTTTTAGGGTCCCGGGGGGTGCTGGAGCCTATCCGAGCTGTCTTCGGGCAGTAGGCGGGGGACACCCTGAATCGGTTGCCAGCCAATCGCAGGGCACACAGAGACGCACAACCATTTGCACTCACACTCACACCAAGGGACAATTTAGAGTGTTCAATCAGCCTGCCACGCATGTTTTTGGAATGTGGGAGGAAACCGGAGCACCTGGAGAAAACCCACGCAGGCCCGGGGAGAACATGCAAACTCCACACAGGGAGGCCGGAGCTGAAATCGAACCCGGTACCTCTGCACTGTGAAGCCGACGTGCTAACCACTGGACTACCGGGCCGCCCACTATATAATTTAGTTTTTTTTAAATGTATTTTGTTTCTTTACACTTTGTAACCATTTTTAAGTGTTCATAATATCCATTTGTATACAAATCACAACAAATAGGTATGAAATTATTGTTATTGTTTTTTCACAGTGTATCACTTTTACATACATGAAATGTACAACTTTAATCTTTATATTAAAATTTTATTTTGAATTAACATAAAAAAACTCTTGCTCTTCTTGCAAATGAAAACATTCCATATTTTGGATTTATTACCAGAAGTACAAACCGTGCCGTTGTTGTCATCATCTTATTTTACCCTGAAGCAAGAGGGAACTAATGTGACTTTTTTTTATGTGTGTGCAGACTAAAAAAATGGGTTGTGAAAAATGAAAATGAAAATATGTTTTATGAGTGTGTTTCAGACCAGCAAATCTGTGCCATTTGGGACACTTCTCTTCCTGCTAACGCTCAGGTGAGTCCCGCCCACCTCCTCGGAGTCGATTGGCCGGCTCGGCTCCTTCCCGCTTCTGATTGGTAGTTTGGCTCAATACTTGAGCTCAGGTAAACGGTAGCAGGTAAGAACAGCGCGGAAGACTTTGCTGGACTTACTGTGTCACTGCTTTCAAGCTGCGGTAAATATAACTATCCCCCGCCCCACCCCCACCCCCCCAAAAAACGATATACATACACATATATGTGTTTTTAAAAGACGAATTTCACCTAAAGGGAACGTTTTGAAAATGGCAGCGAGCGTAGGGCCGGTCATGAATCCGCCGCAAGGGAGCGACGAGCGGGTGGTTTTCACGCAGCTAAAGCCGGTGAGGATGTCCGGAGCAGCGGAGGGTGCCGAGGACTCATCCGTGTTTGAGGACGTTAAGCCCGGGGTGAGAGTCTTCGCCGACCCGCCGACGTGAACCGGAGCTCCGGCTCCCCGCTCCGCGTGTTTACTCCCAATCAACTCCCGTGTTGTATGCTCGCTCACCTGTGCGGGTTAAAGTCCTGCTCGACACCTGACGGCGTTAAAAACTATTAAAAGTGCTGACGTGTTGGGAATTAAACACACTATGAACATTTACAGTGTGGGATGTTGGAACGTTGTGTTAGTCATGTGATCACATGATTGCTAGTTGACTTATGTAAAATAATAAAATAAATGTTGTCTGTGGAATTTGCAAGGCATGATCTTGACACAAATCTGACAAGCGACTGTTTTTAAGTAGAACTCGGCGTTTGCCATTTTCTACCGCTGAAGCAGAGGCTTCAACTCGCGCCAAAGTTACGCCTGCCGGCGGCGATGTTGTTGTTGGTGCTGCTGCTGCTGCAAATGCTCTCCTTACTTAACTGCAGCCGGGCGGGAGTAAACCGCAAAGGACGTACGAAACCTGATGTGAAAGATTAATATTTTAAAGACACGGATTGCCGCCTAAGGACTTTTTTTTTAAACTAACCGTCGAGACACAAGATGCTCCAGAAGACGACGATGAACTTTGTTATAAAAACACGTCACTCTAATTGCTGTAAAAGACGTCGATGTTAACCGTTGCGAAAATAACAAAGTTGACGTAAAAGAGACCGATGGAAATTGTGAAAAGAAGTCAAAGGTAACTGTTAAAAGACTCATTTTAATTGTTGTGGAAATAACCCCCGCATAATTGCTGTAAAAGACGTCAAAGCTGATTGTCATGGAAGATTTTGGTGATGCAAATTATCGGCGTGAATAAGTGTGCTCATTTAAAAAATAGATGCTAAGTGTCGTAATAGACATTGACACAAATTGTTCTTAAAAGACGCAAATTGTTGTGAAACACGCTCATGTTAATTGCCATTAAAAAATATATATCCTAAAAGACATCAATACAAAGTGTTGTAGGAGCTAACTGTCGTAAAAGACACTGACGCTAATTGTTGAAAGATGCTAATAGCCGTCAAGCACGCGCATGCTAAATGTTAAGACATCACTGCTAATTATCCATCCATCCATTTTTGGAACTTCTTTATCCTCGCAAAGGTGCGCGATCCCCCTCCCAGGTGTCTTCGGGCAGGGGGCGGGGTACACCCTCAACTGGTTACCAGCCAATCACAGGGCACACACAGAGACCAACAACCATTCTTAATTGTTGTAATAGAATTCATCACTATGTTGTAAATAAATTGTTTTCCGGAGACGTGAAAGACTGGACACAAATTGCCGTTAAGGCGATGACGCAGGTTGCAGTTGATGACAATAAAGTGTCAGAGACATCAATGCTAACCGGTAATGGGTGATAATTGCTTTAAGATGTAAAGGCCAGCCGTCGCGAAGCAAGTCAATGCTAACTGTCGTAAAAAGACGGCGACGCTAATTGTTCGAACGCCAGGTGCAGTTCGAGATGCTTACACTAATTGTTCTGATGCTGATTGGCTGGAAAGAC
Source organism: Hippocampus zosterae (assembly GCF_025434085.1). NCBI lineage: Eukaryota > Metazoa > Chordata > Actinopteri > Syngnathiformes > Syngnathidae > Hippocampus > Hippocampus zosterae. The sequence goes on from NC_067466.1 coordinate 16,551,179, forward strand.
GTCAAAGGGTGGATTGTTGTAAAGGTCGACGCTAATGATGCAACTATTGGTCTGAGGAAAAAGTAGAATTGATGCTGAAAAAAACCAAGTAGAATTAGATTACATGAAAAAAAATTAATGAAATAAAAATATGGAAAAATGAGACAAACGTACAAAATCACATTTCATGTCAACAATTTAAATTTAATTAAATTTTAAGATGGATGTTTTGGGTTTTTTTCTTTTTTTTCGGGCTGTCGAGGCAAACATATTCACTGGTTTGCATGAAAGCACTTTTCATGACATTTTCCTATTAGAAAAAATATATTGCGAGATATGATGTACATTTGTGGTTAGAATTTCAAAGGTTGTTCAAATTTGCACAGAGGAGTGGATTAAAAGCCCCTGTAAGGGCCATTTCTTGAACCGCGTGCCTCATGTCGCCCACCTCTTCAACTATAAATGCTAACCATTAGCCACCTTGTTTTTTGGAGGGGCGGGCTGGGGGGGGGGGGGGTTGTCCATATTCTGTCTTAATTTTCAGACCATATTTTTGTCGTTTCTTGTCCTTTCTTTGTTGTTTGAGGCGAGCGTCTGTGCCGTGACAGCAGTATGCGGTCCGACCTGTCTGAGCAGGGCCCACATCTCCATAAGCCGCCTCGGGGCACCGCCGTCAAAGGCCCACCGCCATGAGAAAGTCAAGCAGCGGGCGGGGGTGGGGGGAGGGAGGAGTGTTTTTTTTTTTTTAAGTGGGAGGGTCGTACGGATTTACCTGTCACATGTGCTCGCTTTTGTTTCGCTGCGTCGTCCTTTTATTTGCGTCTCGGAGTGAACTCTGATCTCTTTGCCTCGAGATCCTCCAAGTTTGTTTTTTCAATTCAGTACAGTACATTTGTCACGTACACCTCATTTGTATTTAACTTTTAAGCGCATATGCTTGTCATCTTTTAGGACTGTTTGTTCTCAAACATTTATTCAGGACTGTGACTGCCTGGTGTTAAACGTTGGCAATCAGGCGTAGAAACGGAGACCCTTTTCCTACCACGTGGTGTATCGAATGTAGTAGGCGTGCGGAAATGTAGTAGGAAGGTGCCAGCTTTTAGAGACGGTGTGAAAGGGGTCGAACCACATTTCAGTAGCCTAATGTGGCTTTGATGGAGACGTCCCGTGGCGGCACGAATGCTTTGCGTGTCCCGCCAGTCGTAACCGCGAAATGAGTAACCCATATGAAAGCCCTCACCGGATTCTTTAGCCGTGATATCAGCGGCCGTAAGACGACGGGGCCCGTTACACAGTAACCTGACGGTCACGCCTAAAGAGACCTCGCAGATCAATATTCAGATACGGCTCACCTACGTTTGGTGAGTGGGGGCTTATTCCAATTGTGCCGGCCTTCGACGAACCATTTGACCTCCTCGACAACGTGCACGGAGGATTTGCATGTATGCAAAGCAGCCACGCCGGATTCCCCTGCACACCCGCATCCTTAAAAAAGGAAAGTGGAGTACCACCGGTGACCACCGCCATCCGGTGGCGCTGTTTTGGGAAAAAAAAGATTGTAACATGCTTTCTCTTGACTCAGGATTCTTTTTTTTTTTTAATTCACATATGAAATAACTGTACTGTTTTTAAAATAACTCCTGTAAGTCCATCCAGATGATTCCCCCGGTCCTTTTTCTCGTGTTCTGCGTAAAGACAAGCTTCCGAAATGAGCGATTCATCTTTACAGCTTTAAGCAATGTCAGGAGTTTCCGAATTTGTGCAATTTATCATGCGTTCAATCACTTCAAGTGTTCGCTTAAATGATCAAAACGCGAAATAATTTTGCCGTTAGCTAAGGTCAGACGCATTTCTTATTTACATTTTTTTAATGAAGAAAAAAATTGCACTAAACTTGAGTCATTCTCTGTTTGCTTTTGTTGTTAACTCATGTCGTGATTACCCATCACGCATGGTTGCGCGTGTGTACGAAACACTACCCGCAGACTACTCTCTGCTTAAGCAGCTTAACTTTTTTGTTTTGACTGTGAAAAATCTCGCCGTCTTTCGCTTTCGAACGCTAGCTTGGTCTTCAGGCGATAAGAGACTGAGCTCTGCAAGTGGCCGTACAAATCTGCGACATACAGTACAAGGAAAGTTGAAAATAATCCAAACAATTCAGTTGATCGAGATTGGGTCAATAGCGAGTTTTGTGATTCCAAATTTTTGGTAGTTACTTATTCAAATTAGCACGTTAAGCTAACGCATTGATGATGGCTCTTGCTCAAGTTTAGCGCAATGTGGTAAATTGATGCAATAATGCAAATGTATTTTTAGTAATAAAATAAAGTGATGGGTTTCAGCTGCAAATTTAACGCCAAACCCTCGAGCATCTCAAATTATTAACATGTGTAGCTAGCACATTTCGAAGGTGGCTCAAGAGGTCCTAAAATATTACCAGGTCACAATTTTGAGTGCGAATACAAGGAAGTGAATTGAACTTATTTTTTAGAACAAGACTTGCTTTCCCTCGCTTCACAGGGAGGTCATAAAAACTGACCCAGTCAAGGTTTTCTATATTAGCCAACCCGTTTCCTGGAAGCTTGAGTCATGTTCATTTTGGAGTTAAATCGAAAGAACGGGAATTATAGTAAGTCCAAACAAGTCTTGTTATAGCTCACCGCGTCAGGTCATAAAATAGAAGCACATTCTCAAAGGTTTTGATGTCGACATGAAATTCTGATCCGGCATTCAACAAGACCAGACAAGGTGCCATTTTAATGAAAGATATAAAAGATGTTTTCCTCCGTTTGAATAGCTCTTAATCCCGACTAGTTGTTGTATGAAGCAAAACATCAATCCTTTCACAAAACGACGCACATGCTACTCAGACAACAAACGCAGAATTCCCTCCGCACGGGTGTGTCGCTGGAAGCCAACGCACTCAGCCAAGCCAAAAAACAGGCTGGAGGCATGCGAACCATGCAGCGAAATGCAAACTCTGTCAAGTAAAAATAGACACATGGAAGCAAAAGAAGGCCTGGAAAAAAAAAAACATAATAACCAAAGAACAACAAGAGTTTTGAAAAAAAAATCATGTTTGGAATGAAGATGAGCAACTTGCGAGGAAGCTAATCTGACGAGACATCGAAAAAAAAACATTCTCACTCTTTTGATAAATGTCTGCTTGTTCATATCTTGGCATTTTTTTAAAAATCCCCATTCATAGTATCCGTAGCGTGCTGATCTCACGTAATTTGAAACGTAACATTTGACTACAGTCACCTTGAGGGGGGATGTTTGGCTGAGTGCTAACACGGATTGTTAGCAATCTTAGCTCAACTTTGTAAAGCTTTGCACCAGTGTCATGAATCAGTGAGATAAGGCCAACTACTTTTCATCTTGGTAGGAAAATAAAATACATTGTGTGCGAGCCAGTGGCTGACTCTCAAGCATGTCAGATTTATTCGCATGCTTAACTCGTCCGTCGTGGAAAACCGCTGCTGCTAAAGATTAGCTCAAGTGTTGTACGGCTCTACGATCATGCTAACATATGATAAGTTGTTCCAAAAATAAAAAGACAGGTGGTTTTGCCAGTGTTCTAGCTAATGGCTAGCGCGTGAGCATCTCAAATTAGCATTCTTGGCTAACACATCACATAGGGTAACGGTTTCAGTTGAAAAGGGCGCCATATGTCGGCAAGGTGAGACTTGGCTTTGCTTCGTGTCGAGCTATCGACGAATCCTCGAACATCTCAGATTTTTAGCATGCTTCGCTAACACCTCATGTAAACTCAGCGCAACTTTGCATGGCAATGATGTACTAAAGATACTTTGATAGACTTGAGGTTCAAACTAAAGGCTAACCCTCACACAGGTCAGATTATCAGCCGGTTTAGCTAACTCCATGTAGTCAAAACGGTTCAAAAGTTTCGTGCAGCTCATCGTTTTCATCGGAGGTTATTGAAGTCATCAAGCATGACAGTCAAGAATGTTTTGGATGAACAAAGTAGCCAATGACGTGCGGTCTAAGCGGAAGAAAACAAAAACCCATCTCGGTATGGTTTGAACAATGTCTCCGGGCATCTAGTCGGTTAATAATTGGAGAAGGCGCTGGACTTATCCCGCTTTGAATCCTGGCGTTCGATGATAACAAAACAGTAAGAGTCGCTTATCAGCTCCGGATTCGACTTTATTGGACGAGAAAGGGGAGTTTCCATTCGGTGGGTCCATCTAACAGTTGATCCTCAGGTGACCTCAAGTTCGTTCAGATAAAAGCATTCTGGTTTATAAGGCAGGAACCTCACTGCTATTGTTCTCCATTCAAAACACTGACGTGATGCAGTGCTATCAAGGCGCAGGCCTCGTCTGATTTATTTGTTTTTATTAGCCTTTTAGCGTGTTCGCAGCTAACTTTGGCCAAATTGAAAGCATCATTGAGTTAAATGGTAGAAAATCAGGAAGCAAAGTCGTCACCGAGAGCCAGCATACAGTCCGGCGGGTTAAATTCCTCGCCATTGCGACACAAAATCTGCACATCCGTTGCCCTCTATGGCTCTGAGGAATGCGAAGGAAGCGGTGGTCATTCGCCTGGCGCCGGCGTTTTATGACCTTCCGATGGAGCGAGTGATAACGAAGCTTGTTCCGGATGATTGCGAAGAGCCGGGTGAAATTTGTGAAACGCAACCGCGTGTATTTGGTGTCCGAAATGTGAAGAATGAGGGACGCCGCCTTTGATAGCCAATTTTTGCTTGCTTCTCTTCCGCGTCAATGGCACAGGTGTGGAATGGGGGTTGAAATCTACCCGCAAATGTGCGGTTAGCAGAGTTAGCTCTGCCATCGCGACCCATCCAGAGGCGTCACGGATGCAGACATGGAGGACGAAGTTGACCGGGCAGTTTTGAGTCCACCCTTGTTTTTATTCCGATTGTCTGTGACTCGTCCTTGTAGGCGCAGTTGGAGATGGACAAATACCTCCCCCCCCAGATCACCAGCTCGCTGCTGAGTCCTGCCATCGACCTGAGTGACAAGAAGTACCGACGGGAGAGCGCCTCGGTGGTGGATGAGTACTTCTCCGAGGACAAGCCCGGCGCCCCCTACAGCCTCAACATCAACGTTATCCTCCCCAGCTCCTCCCATTTGCGCACGGGCCTCTACCGCCACAACACTAAGACCCTGCCCCCGACGCAGATCAAGACGGAGCCCGGACTGGAGGTGCCCTGCTCCTCCGCCGGCACCCAGGCCTTGCCGGACTTCACCTCGGTGTTCAACGTGCCCCCCGTGGTCAACGGCGTTTTCATCAAGCCGGACCTGAGCTCCGGTGGCGTCTCCCTTTCCAACGGGTCCCAGCAGCAGCAGCAGCAGAGTTTGGACACGGAGCTTCACATAGGACCGCCGGCCCCCCAGCCACAGGTCTACCACATGCCGGTCAACGGCACGGCGGATCTCAACATGACTCTGTCCCACTCCGGACCCTCGGCGTCCGGTTCTCGGACCATGCTGAACCTCGGCGGCGTTGGCGGCTACGTGTTGGCCGAGCACCAGCTGGGGGCGCACCACGGTTATTACCCGGCATCCGGCGCCCAGCATGCGGGCCCCCACAGCCTGCCGCCCTCACCGCCAAACTCGCAACCGGGCAGTCCCGAGGCTCAGGCTGATCTGCTGTGTTTGGCGAGCCAGCCGCCGCCTCCGTACCAACAGCACGTGGTGGGTGGGATAAAAGTAACGGGGTTGTCCCCTCACGCCATGCTGATGACGCACGGCCAGGGTGTCCTGACGGGGCCCAAATACAATCGACGGAACAACCCGGAGCTGGAGAAGAGGAGGATTCATTTCTGCGACTATCCAGGTCTTGCGCCTTTCTCAGTTACCCTTTGACACCTCTTTATTACGCTCAGTTTTGCCCAAATGCATTGCAATCCAAAATAATTTTTTGGGGGGGGGCTTCAAACAAAACGCACACAAAAAAGGTTGTTTGTTTTTTTTCCCACAATGTATCTATAATAGCCATCCAATACGCGCAGATTTTCACTCTTCCCTATCCAGGTTTACTGGATTCAGAATTCGGATCGATCTACCATGAGAGCTAGCTAACCACCCAATTAACATTTATGTGTCAATATATTGACGTTACTATGTCAATTAACTAGCTATCTATCTTGGATCTCTGCGACTAATTAGCTGCCTATCTGTCAAGGTAGCGAGCGAGCTACTTTTCTTGGATCTATCTCGTGAAGTTCAGTTAAACCGCCTGCGTAGCGGTCTAGCTAGCATGGCGAGACTGTTGTAAAGTCAAGATAGCTCAATGGTAGATTTTGATTCCACAGTTCATTTGACCATTGAAATGTTTAGCGTTAGCATTTTTCTCAGGGCATTATCTCACCTATTCAACGCTACTAACGAGCTATTTCCTCCTTGGCAGAGGTCTCAAGCACACCGTGTACTCTTTGCCTTTTGAAACGCGGTTAAACACTCTTACATGCAAATTTGTCCACAATGGTGCCAATTCCTTTAAGAAGATGCTCAACTTGTTTTTTTTTTTTTGTGCCATCAGCTTGACTCACGCTGTGATTTATTTCTTTTTTTTCCAGGCTGTACAAAAGTTTACACAAAGAGCTCGCATCTGAAGGCGCACCAGAGGACGCACACGGGTAAGAAAGAAAAAAAACAAACAAGCACCAGATAAGGGCATCAGGAAGTGTGTGTTAATATCCTGGAGTAATAGCAAAAGAATTCACGTCTTTTTTTTTTTGTGCCGCATGTCCGTACCTGCCTGGCGAAAGAGAAAAAGCACTGGGGGGGGGGGGGGGGGCACGGGAGGAAAGGGAAACAAGGAATAGCCGAGGCTAAAACCAGTTACTCCTGCTCTTTAGGCCTTTTCAGAAGAAGATTAAGGGGGATGGGGGTTGTAGTCATCTGCACGGGAAAGCCGGTTTCGATAGGGTTCTCATCGCCCTCCCTCCTCTCTCTCTCTCTTTTTTTTTTTTGTTTGTTTGTTTTCGCACAATGGCAAAAATGTGGCGTTGAAAGAGTGTAAATGTCATAAATAGATAACACGGACGGGTCCTGTGGGAAAGTTCCCACTGTAAACGGCAGCGGTGAGAAAGTTAAACACAAAACAGAAAACCTAGCTGGAGGTAGCGATGCTAGCGCTTTGAAGAGACATAAAGTCGTTTCAGTATTTAGCCGCCTTTTTTTCGCATTTAGCTATGTACGATATATTTATTTATCCGTCTACATATTGATGGAGGTACATCTGTTAACCGATCAAAGACGACCAGACACTTAATAAGCATTTATCGGCGGTATCTATCTGTGTAGCGAGCCATCTCGCTGTAACTCGATCCATCTCTATCACGAAAGTTAGATGGCCCCCATATAAGCTTTTATTTGTTTACATCACTATTGTGGTAGTTATGAAGGTAGGTAGCTCGTATCTAGCTAGCTAGCTAAATGACGACCATTTTAGTCCAGAGGCCTCATTCTGGTCAAGAGCCTCTCATCGGCAGGTTTCACTTGCAAAACGGCACTTGTCCCGTCTTGTTTTTTTCCGTTCGGTTGATAGCGATGACTCATGAGCGGAGTATGTTGAACGGCGAGGTCCTTTCTAATGGCTAAATGAAAGAAGAAGCTTGGACGCTGTCGCTCATGTCTGTGCAGCAATATTTGAAGCGGTAAATAAATAAATGCCTCGCAGTTTAGAGACGCAACATGTAGTTAGCGAGTCCGCCACTCGGCCGAGGGCTTCTCGGGCTGCGTTTTACCATCAAAAAAGCAACAGGTGCACTTTTGTCTGCTTCACGCTGAACAATGTACTTGTTTGTATTGTCGGTTCAATCTAAACGATGCAGTCGTTCGACATTTGCTTCTCTTATAGTTGTATGAGATGAGCCAGCTAAGCTCTTGCTCTTGCCGTATTGCTTTAGAACCATCGCTAACGCTATTTGCCCACTTTTGGCTAACACGTTGCTATTTTAGCTTTGCATCTTGTTGTTTTTGTCGACATCAACAAGGTGATCCGAAAGCTTGACGGACTTTGTGACAATCAAGTGAATCGTTCACAAGCGGGCTAAGGGGGGGTTGCAACCTTGACAGTGGACTTGTGTGTTTGGACCCCCACCCTCACCCACACTCCAACCCCCCCAACCCCTCAGCCCTCTTTCCAAACACAGGTGAGCTGATAAAGACTTTATGGGCGTCCTGGAGAGGCCTGTTAAGTGTTTGCTCTTTGCCTCAGTAAAAGCGTGCGGAGGTAGTCGTAAAGTGTCACGATTGTGATACAAGATTTGCCTGCAGAGGAATGAAAGAGCCGGAATGGAGGAATGTTTTTTTTTTCCCCACTCTTATTTAATTTTTTGGTAGATTTTTTTTTTTTTTTTTTTTTTTAAGTGTGTAATTCTGGACAAATCATCCCAAATTTTGCTGCATTACATTCTTCCATTCTTCCAGCGGGATAACAGACCAGTTATGGTGGTTGAGAATGAAATAAAATTAATACAGTTACCTTTAAAAAAAAAAAAAAAAAGTAAGAGCATTTTCTTTTTTGGGGGCGAGGGGGAGACAATATTCTATCCGTTTTTAGTTCAAATCCTGTTCCATTTGGGTGAGAACACCACACTGGATGTACCAATTTTTGATTTGGACCACATTTTTCATCCCCAATAATGATTCAGCCTGGGTCCCTGTTCCCGAAACACTAAAAGCCCACATTACATTTTAGCGTTGTAGCTTTTGAGCAAAGTGGATGACGTCGGTGCAAATTTCGAACCCCCCCGAATTGGAAAAGAAATGTCAGTGCTCCTTTAAAAAGTGCACAAAAAGCCTTTTGTGTGCGCCAGAGAGAGAGTGATGGAGGCTCTTTTGTGGCGTTTTGTGTTGTGGTGTTTGCTGTGTTTTAGAAGACGCTTCCATGCGCAGACATGCTACATTAGTGCGTGTGCGCTTGAGTGTTTCAGGTTTCTAATTTGCCAGCTGTACAAACAGTTGCGCTTTGAATGCTTTTTAAGGACATTTTGAAGTGCTACTTATACTTGCACACGGTGAAGTTGTATGAGAAAAATGTTTTTGTCAATGTGCATTTTTATTTCTTCGAAACTATAAACTAAAACCCCACAATGAACACAGATTTCGAGTCAATGGAGAAAAAAAAGAAAACAAAATTCGAGTCATTGATACTTTTTTGGTAAAAATATGCCACATTAAAAAAATAATATCAACGCTGACAGAAAATGACACATTTTGCCTGAAATATACTCTGTATTAAAACTACTTAAAACACTTAACTATAAAGTAAACACTATTATAATGCTGCACGGGACCTTGAAGAATTTCAACTAAACATGCCCCAGCCCAAAGTTTAGAGGACGTACATTTTATGGACCAAATCCTGCTGATTTCTGTCTCTCGATGTATAAATCATAGCCCGATTACCTCCCCAAAGGCAGCTGACCTTTTTGTTGTCTGATTTAGAAAAGTACTCCAGCCGAGAGTGTTTGTTCAGCACGAGTCGGATTTCAGCCGCCAATTTGCGCACCCCGGAGGATAATAATCCGTGTCAGGCGACCGTGCTTTTGACCAAACACACCTCTGGGCCCCCTCTGACAATACACACCACCTCATATTTGATTGTTTTGTTATTGTTCCCAAAGGAAACGATGTTTTTGAAACGATGGTAAATGGACGTTAGCGTCAGTTTATTATGGTCACCTGCTGCCTGCTCTTTGGACTTCCCCCAGTCGCCGCCATCAACTGCCCGTGTCGTGATTGGTTGATTGATTGGTCAATAGCCGTGCGCTAATCTGATCGCCGCCGGCAATGAGCACTTCATGACTCAAAGGTGATAAAATGGGTCACTGGAGGAGGACCTTGTAGTCAGAGGATTCTCAGCCCGGGAAGCCCACTTTGACTTCAGAAAATCACAGTCGATCCCGTTTTGGATAGTTAGCATGTTTGCTACCTCGTCTTGCCGCAACTATTTGGATCAACTTTTGACATTTTGTCAAGTCGCTGCGGTTGTCGGTTGTTATTTGGATATGCTGATTATATATTTCAGAATTTCGCACGCTACTTCACTCGCTCTTGAATTAAATGGATGGCATTTAGAGACGCCACCATGTTTGCTAGCTCATTGAGCAACAAGCTCTTGAATAAAATGATCACAATTTAGGATGGTATTGAATTTGCCAGCCCGTTTACCAGCTGGAAATCAAATAAACTGATTCCATTTTGATAAGTTAGCTCCTAGGTTAGCTGCTAATCGTGCCAACTGGCCAGATTTGTGGAAATTAACACATTTTGGGACGGTGGCATGTTTGCTAACTGTAAGACGAAACTAGTTTTTGACAATGCAGGAAAGTTGGTTTTTGCAAGCTATTAATCGGATCAATGAATCACATTTGTGGAAGTGCACGTGGGCCATCTGTTGATCTGATCAATCGATCGTGTCACACTTTGGTATTTTATTTCAGTCAACTTATCATATTTTAGAAGGTAACAATGTTTCTTTGAGTTTATGAAGTGTTCATATTTTAAGAAGTTAGCAGTTGTTTCAGCTCATCTGCGAGCTGTTTGTTGAACTCGATAACCTCTCATTCTGTGAGGTTAGCATGCGTGTTAGCTCATTTTCAGCCACTATTTGGATAAAGTGTCACATTTCAAAAAAGTCAGCCTGTTTGCTCACTGCCCAAATCAAGATTGTCATACCAACTGAATTAATATCTAATTTTCTGATCTTCTTTGGAGTTTTTATCTTTTCTCTCTTCCTGCTTTTTAATCTTTTGTGTTTCTTGTGGCATGTTTGCATAGGAGACCATTCAACATTCTTTTTTTTTTTTTTAACTCAGTCTTTGTTGATGATTAGCTGGCACTTTGGCAGTCGCACATTTAAAATGTCAAACATTTGGGTGTGGTTCATATCACGTCTGCTTAGATTGAGCCCAGCTCATTATTTTTCACCTTTCGTTCTTTTTTTAAATTTTTCTCTTAAACTTTTCTTGGCAACTAGAAGTTTCCTGTTTCATCCACTAAATGTAGTGATTGTATTTTATTTTTTTAATGGGTGACTTAGCATGTTTTGGTGCAGCTATATTATAACGTATTCGTACTTCGTATGTTTGGTAGCTTTTAACAGACAGAAGTAGTGGTTTGCTGCCATCTTGTAGCATCTCATTGCCGAGGAACTAGTAAATACCGGAGATTAATTCAGACAAAAGTAGTGCTTTCTTGTGGCATGATGGCGCAAATGAACTATATTTAAGTGAGTTGAAGAGCAGCGGTAGTGCTTTGCCACTCTCTCATAGTATCTCGGGCAAAAACATTTTCCATCGAACACGCGTGCGATCTATTTCAGTTGTTTTTGCTGCTGCTGCTGCTGTGGTTGTTTTTCTGAAGTTGACTGAGCTGCCGTGTTGTGGTTGTCAGGCGAGAAACCGTACCGCTGCACGTGGGACAACTGCGACTGGCGCTTCGCCCGCTCCGACGAGCTGACCCGACACTACCGCAAACACACGGGCGCCAAACCCTTCAAATGCGTGGCCTGCAGCCGCTGCTTCTCGCGCTCGGACCACCTGGCCCTGCACATGAAGCGCCACCAGAACTGAGAAAGCGCCGGGGATCCTCCGCAGGAAGTGCGGACAAGGCGGAAACATTTTCACTGTGTTTTTCTTCTCTGGGTTCTCCAAACCACAAAACACTTTTCCGCAAGATGTGGTCAAAATGTTTGCCGCTTTGCAAATTACGGGAAAAAAAAAGTTAAGCACATGGCTGATGGAGTGCAAAAATATCCGATTCTTATCCCAAAAAATTCATGGTCTTTGTCCCTTTATTCCTGTATCACCTTTCCACAAATTTTTGTACGAATTGTTTGGGTCTGGTATTGCACATGCTGGAACATTCCTCAAATATTTCTCAAAATCTGTTATGTTACAAAACGTATGTTATGTTTTTAACTTAAATGAGGGGAAAAAAAGGAATCTTCCTTGGAGGAGCGAATCAAGCAATTTGCTTTTTGTATTCCTCTATATTGTAAAGTGGCTATCAACTATTTTTTTTGGTGGCTTTTTTAAAACATTTTAACATTCCGTCTTCTCTAATTCTTCCTCTCGTGAGAAATTTCCGTACTTTCCGAGGAACAGGTGGACACCCCCGCTTTCATGTAAATAATGTTTATATATCTATTGTGCATATGTGTCTGCAAGGAAAGGACAAAAAAAACAATGAATGTATCTAGATTTATACTTAATGTTTTTTTTTCTCTCTCCACGTTTTGTTCATACAAGTAGAAACTTCCCTTAAGTGCGTCATTATAGTAACATAAAATGGGACCTAGTCATGGACTGGTTCTGCCTGTTCTGGCGCTCACGGGGCTCAAGTCGTTAGCTGTTAGCTGATGTTTGTGTCGGTTGCTTCCATGGCAACCAAGTAGTGTAGTCAACGATTTTACGATGTCATTTTAAAAGATCATTTTTAAAATTTTGTTTTCGGGCCCGCCATTCATCGACGTGGTGAAATTGTCTTTTATTTCAATGCTAAAATTACATTTTTTTTCCTCATGGCTTTGCAAGGATTCAAGTTCTCCAAGCGCGGCGTGTATATAAACCAACAAAAAGTGTCATATGAATTATTTTCAATGCTCTTGTAAATATTTCTCTGCTTTTTACGACGTCTCATCAGGATTTTAATGTCGAAATGGATTTTTTTGTCAAAAGCCTCGGAGTTTTTAGTTTTTGTTTTTCTTTTGTCAAAAAATTTTGCAATGAGATAATTAAAAACTTGATAACGTGTGACTTTCTTGTGTTTTGTTAAATTGGGTCTATTTTCGTAAAAACGGAAGCTGCTACTGTAGATTCAGTAACACTTCCGCATATATCATCCAATCACAAATCGCTGCGGCGTTTGTGATTTCCGGAGAGCATATCATTTTTATTTAAAAAAAAAAACAACGATTTGCTGTATGTATGTTAAAGATGTTAATTTGATTGCCTGATCTTTGTACAACAAGGAAAAAAAGCTTTGGTTGCTGTACAGCAGGTGGTGGTGGTATTTTTTTTTCGTGTACTGTACTGGCTCTTTAAAGGAGCGCTCAGTGACGTAACTCCGTACGTAAGGCCGTGGGGTGAAAAGGCGGGTTGTCAAACTGAATACGGAAGTAATTTGGCCGGCTAATGAGCTTTATCTCAAACTTTAATGTGGCCAGCAGTGCGGTCAATAAAGCCCATCTCGGCAGCGTATGAAACCTTAACATGTTTGTCGCTCACGCCGTTACGCATGTGAACAAAAATAAGCTCCATTTGTGCCAAAGAGTTCGTCCCCCCATCTTTAGAATGGCGCTGACGCCCGCTGGATTTTATTTGGACCCACTTGGATTGGATTCTACCTGTTGGCCACATTGCGAAGAGGGACCCTGGTTAAGGTAAGCCATTTTCAATGTTAAACTTTATTAGCGTTTTAGGAGCGGGCCTAAAATCGCAATGACGGAAGCGTGGTTAAAATCACACTGACTACTGACTTCACGTTTGAATATAAAAGTGGTTAAAAGATGATGATTTTTTTTGGGTGCAAAATGTCAAGATGCATGTTTGCTGGAAAGTGGCAACAGGTAAAATTTTGTTGAATGTTGACCTCTTTGGAAGCTGGTGAAAGTTCAGGCGGAACTGAAGAAACAAAAGAACTGGTTATGGCAATCGCAATTGTGGCATAAATAATCATAAGCAAGTAAGCAAAAAGAAATGCAGACGGGGTGGAGTCACTCTTGTAATTGGACTGTTTGCACTGTCGTGTTTTGCGTGGGATTTGCCTCATCGTAGTCGCACGGGGACAACGCCCTCAATTATTATTATTTTGGTTGCCTTTCTTTTTTTTGTCATCATGTGCTGAGCTTGTTTGTGTAAGCTTTTGTATTGCAATCATGCATCTTTCAGACACTTGCACCGAAGGAAAAACCCAATGCGTTTTTTAAAAACATATTTTTAAAGGACAGTAATGTATGTGGGGGTTGGATGTTTTGTTGCATTCACTGTTCATAATTATTTTATGCACTATGTATGCATGTCTAATCTTGGTTCCTGTTGATTCGTTTGATTTATTATTATTATTTTTTTTTTTTGCTGAGCACTCACAGTCAAATGCTTGTTTGGACTTGTTGCCTTAATTCTGCAAAAGTGCCTGTAGTGCTTTCTTTAAAGTCATACAGCTCTCTTTTCCACATTACAGTACAGAACTTTATATTGAGCGGGGACATAGCTTGGTGTAGATGTTCCCATAGCTGACTTTGATTCTTGTTACAGTCGTGAGGAACACAGGTGCATATTATAGTTAAAACAATGTATAATGAAGTAATAGAACACCTTGAACAGTAAAGAACAGAATGCCATTAAGCAGGCCACTTGCTAGTGTAGTGGTTCACATTGCAAGATATCAAAGATTTGGAAAAAACGCTCGAGTGGCTTTTTATACCCACCTATATGTTAAGCAGAAAATCCACAACAAGATGGTGGGTGCCGTCTATTTCCTGGATGGCTTCATCAGCCCAGAACAGGAAGCTGCACTTTTCCACATGTCATGTAATGCGTACGGAGGGCAAAAGGAAGATATCAGTGCAAGTGCATTCCGGGTGAGAGGCTGAGAAACCAAAGCCATCAAGCTGTCATTCAGCGGCGGCGTTTGTCGGGACATGCCCTGCCCCACCCGTCAGTCATACGGCACAGTGATGCGCTGCATTAAAAGCGGCTTGCTCGTGATGATGGCACTCAAATAAAAATATAGAGTCAAGAATACAAGTTACTTCAGAATAATAACTCCAGTACAAGTTTAAAAAAAGTTCTTCAAATAATTGCTTGAGTGAATAGTTGGACCCATTACCGTGATGTTAATATTTGAAAGCGCCACAGACGGGCTAACCAATAGCATCAAGCAACACATATAGACAGACAGCTCATGTAACACTCACGGGCATATTTCCTTGATCCTCTGAAAAAAATAACTGTCGCTGCATCTTACTTCTGGAAAGTGCTTTGTTACAGATGCAGCTGTTGTGAAAGCACTGTCAATAAAGATGGATCGAATAAATAAAAATTAAAAGTTTTGATCAATTGACTTCAGGGAACATCTCATTCGCTTTGTCCACAGCGACCCCCGGTGGCATTCACGCCTCACTACAACTGTTCCTTTCACTTTTCCTGCATCATTTATAAACGCACACACACACACGCGCGAAGGGAGCGATAAGAAACAGCAAGTAAATTGCATCGAAAACATGTTTATTCAAAAAAAAAATAATAAAGAAAAGAAGGGAGGATGAGGAGTAATCATCACAAAAGTATACAGAAAAGGACTTTTAAACACCAGAATCACAGTATCGCAAAGCTCACTTTTTTTTGGCCTTCCTCGTCCATCTTTACACCTTTTTGTTCTGTACACAAATACAAAAGAAAAGAATCTTATGATATCATTATTATTATTATAGCCACGTATTATTATTATTATTATTATTATAACCATAAGAACTGCATTGCACTGAGTAAATAAAGAGTACTGGCCCACAAAAAGTTACTGCATTCAACAGGGAGGGGGAAAAAATGAAAGATAAAAGTTGCGAGTAGGAGGCACTCATATGCAGTCAGCACCTGAGAGTCGGCGATAAACTTTTACTATTTAAAATATTTTTGTCAAACATACGGAATAAGTTACACAAGCTAAACATGCTTGCAATATATATATATATATATATATATATATATATATATATATATATCATTAGCATGAGCTAAAAGAAACCATGAACATCGTGATCCAATGAGATTCGGACGCTATTATTACAAGAAACAACATAGGATTATTCTAGATAGATTCACCGAAGCTATGTTAGTATGTATGTCTAAAGGCGGGTAGCTCCTGTCTTGGAGCAATGTGATTTTAAAAAATCATGAAAATGGATGAAATATGACAAACATTTGATGTAAAATCAGTACACCAATCATTAGTGTTTTGTCTCGAGAATTTTAAATAGAAATTATGCTGCTAGCGGGGAGCACACATGTAGCCAATACTTGAAACGTTTATTTTTGTTTTGTGAAAAATGTGATTGATGTACCGTGCTAGCTGTTAGCCTAACACATCAGTTGAACGCAACGCAATGAATCATTTTGTCACTTGTGGCTGAATGCTACCGTTTTAGCGCTTAGCACCCATGCTCATGAGTCATAACGGTTGTAATCTGTTTTTGTTTCATGTAAAAAAAAATAAGTCATCGATGCAATGTTGGTCCATGAAATTGTCAAAATTCTAAAAGCTCGTGTTGCTTCATTGAAACACATGTAGCGTTATGTGAACGCAATAAATTATTTTACGAAATGTATGAAACCCTTGTGGCTCAAGTGTGGTTTTATGCTAGCATGTTGGCACGTAACACCCCCACTAGTTAGGCAGTTGTTCAAAAGTGTTTCTGTTCCATTACATGCATAACCCAAATAGTCAAAATGCTGACTATTAGCGTTACCTCGCTATAACACAAACTGAGGGAAAAAAATAATAAAGCCAGGCTAATTCACAGATGAATGATAACATCTTAGCATGTAGCATTGTGGAAATTTGTGTAACTCAGAAAATGACAAATGTTGGCTAGATGCTAACATTTTAGCATGTAGCACCCATGTAGTCAATTGTTAAAATGTGTTTTTTCTTGTTTTTGAAAAATGGGAGAAAACAAAACGAACATAATTTGGTACACAAAATTGTCAAAGTAATAACCACTGGCTTGTTGTCGCTATAACAAACATAGGTATCAACACGCGACTTTTTTTTTCTTAAAGGTTTTGTGCGGAATGGATCATAACAAACTCTTATTTCTATAATTGACTCATTTTTCACCCCTACAAAAAGTCACACTAGTTCTCACACACACACACACACACTAGTGCGCACAGTGACATGCTCACCAAGGTCACTATCGGAAAACAAGAGGCCGACTCTCCATGCAACGCAAGTATGCACAACACAAGTGGGACCAATAGTATTCTTATTATTTTTTATCATTTGTAAGAAACTACAAGCAAAAAAAGGTGTCAAAAGAAGAAAACCAACAAAGTAGAAGAAGAGGGAGGGAGGCGGTTCACATTATCTAGTCAGTGTTAAAAATAGAACTTCACCCGTTACGTTTACTTTTTGATTATATACATTTATGTACATGGATTTCTATTTTTTTAACTATTATTTCTTTTGTTGTTGTCATTATCCGTAATGTTTACAAAATAATGCATAAATTCTTCTACAAAGATGTGCTTTTTCAATGTTTCTGTGGTCGTCAGATCAAGCAAAAAAATAAATAAAAATATGCCAACAAAAATCCCTCCGAACGAGAATTGGTTCGGATCGTTTTTTTGTTTTGTTTTGTTTGTTTTCGTCAAAGTCGGTAAGAACGGTACTCGAAATGCATGTAATGTTTTGCTCACGTGTTTTGGAACTGACGTTAAAGTACCTTCAGGGGGAAAAAAAAAATTGAATATTTTTTCATGTTAAGACAGAAGTCTGGAGGGTCTGAGGTGTTTTTTTTTTTGTTTGTTTGTTTTTTGCTGAAGCTGCGTTCAACAAAAGTGGGAAATTTCACCATATTTTTTGATCGCAGATTGGAAATTTCCCTTTTTTTTTTTAAATGCAGCACAAGCTGTTTTTACTTTCCGAAAAAATGTTGCCACCTCCAAGAGCATCTCGGGGGACATTTTATTCGGTCAGCGGAGGCTTGTGCTGCGTTTGAGAAAACCCAGACAGGAGAATTATTATTATTATTTATAAGGTGCGAAAATTTCTTCAAAGGAAGCATGAGAAACATCGCAGCCCACTTGATTGTACTTTACTTAAAATCTCGCAACAAAGAGAATCTCTGACGATGTTTTATTCGATAATCGGTCAACTTCGGTTCTTAAGGCTCAACGGGCAGGAGGTCCGAATGCCCGAAAAAGACGCTCGTTAAATAGGAAAAAAACCACAAACCAAAACGTGTTTGTCGCAAAAGATAAACGCGCACGAACACATGGAAAAAAAAACATGCATGACCGTTTGGCAAAGCGCGAAAAAAGCTCCCAAATTTCCCTGTGAGAGAATTTTCACTTCTCCGCCGACCACTAATTCACAGCGTTTAAAAGACGGCCAAAAATCGACTAAAAAGATAAAAAGAGCCAATTCTGTCACAAGGGAGAGAGAAATAACACACAAATACTGTTTTTGTTTTTTTATGATAATTAAGTGTGCGCGGGAGGATATGCAAAAAGTAGGCGACGTGAAAATTGTTTGAAAAGTTCACAGTTTTCATAGTGTGCCGAATAGATAAAGGGGATTTTTTTGACATCTGCTTTCAGATGGCATAATTAAACGCCGCACCCGAGAGAAAAAAAAAAAAAAAAAGCTCGGCAGACTCAAATGCAGGAAATAAACTCACAGGGTTGCGAGTTGGGATTGTAATGGAAAATGGAATGACATCCATGAGAAATGCAGTTGTCTGGAAGTCTATTTTTGATCGTAAAAATTCAAGCGCCACGCCCCATGGATGAAAAACGCGTCGTGTCGCTTGTGCTGCAGTGAAACAGCTTGACAAATAAATGAACACGCTTAGGAAGTCGGATTACAAAAAAAAAAGCCACTAGAAAATGAAGAAATGTAATTCTCCGGACATCTAAAAGTAAATGGCGCGCCATGAGAATGCCACGAATGTCTTCCATAAGATGGAGCGCAGTGAAGCAGCCTCACACCAAATTTGCAAACAGGACGGGGAAGTCCCACCGGATACGTTTCAGGAAAATCGATAAAATGTGCTCATCTGTGCTTGTCAACTTTTAAGATTGAAAAATTCAACACCGCATCCCGAAGATGAAATCATTGTCTCTCCTGTGCTGCATTGAAACAGCTTGACAAATCCATTCGGAGGGTCAGACGGTCCAACAGCAATAAAAACCATACACCTGGTCGTCCGGATGTCAAATTTTACCCCCAAAAATGAAATGCCGCAACCCACGCTGAAAAAAAAAATGTTTTACATCTCCTGCGCTGCCGCGAGACAGCTTGATAAATGCATTAAATAAGTTGGGCGGTCTTGTTATGAAGAAAAAAAAAATGGCGGAAAGACAAGTCGGCTTGTCCAGGCGTCTACTTGGATCCTAAAAATTAAATGCCGCACCCCAAGAAGGAAACGCCTCTTTCATCACCTGTGCTGCGGCGAGAAATGCATTTTCAAGGACTGTGCATTCCCTACCACAAAAGAAAATCCAAGAGAAATGTCCGGAAGTCTTTCAAATGAAACGCTGCATCCCAAGCGAGCAAGGAGGAGAAATCCCAATGTAACGCAAAAAAAAAAAAAATGTCTGGATACAAGGACGGACGGATGAGCGGGGTGAAAAATCGCCAACCTCCACGAATGCCTGGTATACCTGCAGAAGATGAGCCGCTGAACTGTAGTAGCGCAGTTTGTTTTGTCGGCAAAAAAGGGAAATGACGCCCAAATGGCCGAAAAGAGTTCACATCATGACGTGGCGGCGGCGGTGCAGGGACAGGTGGTCGGAGCGCGAGAAGGAGCGGTCGCACTCGGTGCAGCGGAAGGGCTTGATGCCCGTGTGCTTGCGGAAGTGCCGAGTCAGCTCGTCGGAGCGGGCGAAACGCCAGGTGCAGCCCTCCCAGGTGCAATGGTACGGCTTCTCGCCTGCGCGGGAAGACGGAGGGCACACAACGTTAGTGGACCCGCACTCGTACCGGGAGGTACACCACTTGAGTTTGCAATTTCTAGAAGGTTTTGAATGAGTGTCACGTCTCTGTTCATTTGTTCGCCGGCCCCCCCCCCCCGAGACGTTTCACGGGATGTGTTAGCATTAGGCTCTGAAATGCTTGAATATTTTGCTGCTAATATTCATAATCTTGAATTCTGTTGTCGACTCGGGGGGGGGGGGGGGGCGTGAATTACGCCATTGCAAAGATGCCAATGCTGCTACGCTTTCGTGTCAGCTTCTGGGGCTAGCTTGGTGAAGAAAAGGACTTGGATTCGGAACTCGCGTTGGTTGACCTGTGTGTATCCGTCGGTGAGCTTTGAGGTGCGAGCTCTTGGTGTAGACTTTTTTGCAGCCTTCGTAGTCGCACATATGGATCCGCCGCCTCTTCACGTCCGGGGAGTCGGGGTCTGCAGGCTCCAAGTCCAACACCGATCTGAGGGCCGGCGGAGGGCAACATAAATGGACTGAAATAATGACTCGTGCACAAATGTTAAAATGAGAACTATAGTAGACAGTGAGTCCTAAAGGCCACCGGGGGGCGCCAAATCGCCACCACAACCCAGTTTGGCCATGATGGTTCAGTTGGTTTGTTTGTTTGTATAAAAGAGCGCATATTTATACATTTGTTTTTATCAATTTAAAGATCAAGTTGTCTGTATAATGATGGTTTTTTTGTTTGTCTTGTATCATTTTGTCATGATTTATCTTATGTTTCAAATCCGTTTTCTACATTGTCAGTTCTTACATTTTGTGTTTTTATTTTATTTATTTATTTTTAGTCTTTCACTTTGTTTGGATTCACTTCGGGCAAGTTATTTTTGTCCGTATAGTTTATTTTTTATATCCACACTGTATTTTTAAAAATTATTTGGTGTTCTCAGGCTTACTTAAGGATTACCGAATTAATTAGTATTTATTATCTTTTTATGTCTGTGTTCTTAGTCTTTCATTTATCATTCATTGAGTTTTTTCCCCCCAGGACTTTATTTACACTTCATTTTCATCAGTTAAATACGTAGTTGATTATTTAATCAAGTGTTATACCCTTTTATTTGTTGCTTGTTTTGTTCTTCTATGACCCCGAGAAAGGAAGGTCAGTGTGAGGCAATTTGGAAAACAAGGCGTGGCGCTCGCACGCACACACACGTCGGATTACGGCTAAACTCCAAGGTCCACGCCCTCACTTTCTGTTAACGTTGCAAAGCCTCGCCCAAATCGGTGTGAAGATGACGCTCTGACTTACTAACGCACGTTCACACTCAAAACAAATCCAAACCGTGGAAATGCATATTTACCTGTAACGCAAACGATAACAAATGCAGCGCGCGCTCACCCTGCGTCGAGGCTCTGGGCGCTGAGTGACGCCGATCCAGATTCGGTCCCGCTCTCTGCGTCGCTGTCGCTGTGATATTCCACCGGAGAGGTTGAACCGGGCTTAATGCGCACTGAGGAAGTTGAAAAAAAAAGTGCAAGATTAGCATTATGTTTGGCTACATCGACGCTACGCTAGCGTTTGCTTTATGCCGCGCTACCGAACTTGTGCGGTAGGGTTAATTGATCATGCTAATTGGCCTTAGATTTGACGTCGAGTGTCAAAGGTTGTTTGTCTACGTGTGCCCTGCGATTGGCTGGCAACCGGTTCAGGGTGTGCCCCTCTTGCCGCCTTACGGTAGCTAGTCTCGCCTCCAGCACACCTCGTCAGAATAAGCGGTATTGTGAACACAATTCGGTTTTAGGCTATCTTGCGCCGCATTTTTTTCTGCGCCCTGTTGCCTTACGTCGCAGCAGCTCCGTGACCTTCACGCTATATTACCTCAAGTTCTTGGTCTTACATATGACCCGTTGTTCTAAATTGAAATATGAAGAGGTGAAGTGTACCGTCGATTGAAAATGGAAGGAAGAATAGTTGAGTGAAAGCGTTACACCCTGCAGGATAAACAACGTCCACCCCTGCACGGAGGCGGTGGGAGGATCAAGGGTGTGGCATGCTAAAAGCGTGCACGCACACACACGGAGCAAAAAAAAAAGAAGTGTTCTTGCTCCTTGGAGACAATGATTCGCTCACTCCCACTCTGACATCGTGCCATTAAAAAAAAAAAAAAAAAAAAAAAAAGACAGGCGCTCCCTCCTTGACCCTCACTTCCTGTCTGCCTCAGCACCTCCCACGCCGCCGCAAGATCTTCTACTAAAATGAATAAATATAACGCGTACGCTATCTAATGGTGCACTCCCTCAGTACAAACAGTAAGCGAGCTGGCACGTGTTTGGCGAATATTCAGAGCTACGTTCAATTACCGATATGTGAAGTTATTTAAAGTCTATGAGCTGCTGCTAGACAAACGAGATGCTCTTTGTCTTTTTTTTTTCTGGCAGACGGAGGGACGTTGCAGCGAACGCCGTGCTAAACTGTGAACTCGGAAGTCGAGATGCATTCAAAGAGGAGGCGCAACCGAAAACCGCGTCCAACCCAGCCCAGACGTCCCTTACCGGAGCCTTCCGAGCGTCCGTCGCTGCCGATGAGCGGCACGGTGATGGCCGCGGTGGCGGCGGCGACGCCGTCGGCGGGCACGGCGGTGTAGACCACAGGTAAGGACTGCACCACCACGGGGATGGTCTGCAGCTGCCCCACCTTGCTGGGCATGCTGACCGACGGGATTGTGTGGATGACGTGCAAGATCTGCTGGCCGCCCGCGCCCTGCGTGGCCAAAATGGAGCCCGGCGATAGAACCTGGGCGGTGGTGCACGTGCGTTAGCCGACAGTTCTAGCAGGCTAGCTTTGTTGACGCGTGTGGGAGGTGTTGAGTCACCATGGATCCGATGGACTGGACGTTGGAGGTGACGGGCGTGGCCGTGAGTCCGGGCTGCGCCAGGCCGCTTCCCGGCGCGGGGTTGACGGGCACGTTGACAGTGGCGGCGGGGGGCAGCGAGGACGAACGAGGCTTGTGGAGAGACAGGTCCACCGGTTCCGTCTGGTCCTCGGCCGGGCACTGGCTCGGCGAGCGCGGCTCGGCCTTGCAGCTCCACGCGTCGGGGTTGGTTTGGTGCGAACGCTCGTCACCGACGTCGGCCTGGGAAAAAAAATTGCTTTTTGATCGGGATATGGTGCGTTTTATCTAATGTTATCATGCATTTTTTTTTTTTTTTTTTTTTTTGCTAATGGCAAAACTATTTACTTTTTTTCTTGGGCAGGAAAATATTTTTGGTATTTGTCATCAATATTTTGTATCAAAATACAATTTCATCCTTGTAGGATTGTGGGGGGAAAAAGGCCACTTTTTCTCATACTGTCGTATTATTATGTCGTTTCTACTGATTACGACTTTTTCCCAAAATATCAAACTACTTTTCACATTAGAACTCTTTATTATTAGTAATAAATGATGAGCGTTTTATCGAAATATTGGGCACATTTTCTTGGGAAAAAAAAGTAACTTCATTCTTTTTCCAGAAAAGAATACACTGATCATTTTTCCCCTCAACGTATGTATTTATAGTTCTAGTAGTTTGTCTTATTCTCTTAAGATTTCGTATAATAGCATTTTCTTGCGTTTCTCGCTATTCCAATCTTCGGCTAAGATTCCGACTGCTTTCCCGGCACATGACGACATGTCGTCACTTTTAACATCGGCGAGGAGCCGAATCCTAACCGAGACTTTCCCCGGCTGGTGAGGCCTGCGTTTCCCGCATGTCGCTCGCAGGGAAACAATGGCCCGCTGTGTGGGATGCAACCAGAAAGCAGGCTTAGGGGCCGGGGGGGTGGGGGGGTAGACTAGAAAAAGGAGCAGCAGAAGAAGAAGCTGGCCCCACTCCAGTTCAGTTGAGTGTGGCTTGGCTCTGGGCGAGGGCCAGGGCGAGGCCTCAACTTGGCCCTTTTAGATCGGGTGACGCGGGACAACCGGAGGGCTGGGCACAAAAAAAAAAAAAATAGTTCCCTCCTTTTCATAAGTTGAGGATGCCGATAGAAGAGGAAAGAGGTGTGGTGGTGAAAGAAAACGAAGGGGGAAGTGTGGGCACGAAAAAAAAGGGCCTCGCGTTGCCATGGAAACTGGGGAGCTATCAGCCACCTCCATGTTGTGGCACTCCTTTCCCTTCCCCGGCGACACCCTCGTCCGTTCTCGCTCACCTTTCTCACCCCCTCCCTCCGTCTCCCGCTCGGCTGCGCCAACCACACCCTTCCCCGCCCATGTAGGTTTTGCTTTGCTGCCATTTTGTGGCACGCGATTAAGAAAGTGGGTCAACCATGTCCCTCGCCTTGCAATCGCTCCACGCCGGCCACAGATGAAAATGTGGGAACTGATCAGTTTTTACATCGAGACCCTGCAAAGGCAGGGTACCCTTTCACGCAGTGAACATTTGGGCTCTTGTCTCTTGAAGATCGCCCGCTTTTGTCTGATTGGCCAATACGCACAGTATAGAAAGACATGCTTTATTGGAGGCTTTTATAATTATTTTTGCATGCATGTAATTAGTACACACTTTAATTGATTAAAATGCTTTAATTATTTATTTGTTTTTTTAAAAAGCAAAATATTGATTCTATGAAGAGGAAATATTTAACATATTTAAATTATTTTATATGCACTTTAATTTTACGCATGCGATCATTATTACTTACGATTATGATGACGACCATGCTTATCATTATTAATTACATGAATTACATAGTATTTCTTTTCATATTTTTTCCAGTGTCTACATTTTAAAAAATGTAATTGTATTCGATTGTTTTAGCTTCCTTGTTCATTTTTTTTTTCATTTTAGCATACCTATTTTCAGCAAAACCTCACTGAATTGCATTCGCATCAACGTGTTGTGCAGCCGAGCGGCGTGGCCGTTACGCTCGGTTATCAGAAGGGAAAAAGCAGAGTGAGCAAAAACAACAGCTGGCTTGGATAGAAAACCACAAAAGATGCCAGCAGGCCGCCCCTCCCTGGCGTACGCCCACCCGCCCCCTGCCTCGCCCACCTGTTAGCGTAGCCCGCTAGCCACACCCTGACGTTACCTAATCCAGTATTAGCGCTGTTGACGCTGCTTAGTGACGGTTCAATCAACGACTACGCCTCGGGAAGAACACTGTCGGGTCATACCATGCAGCGAGGAAGAAGGAATCGACATTTTTTGGGGTGGCATTTTGACTATTTGCGGTGCAATTTTTGTGCAAAGTCCTACTGAATTTTTGCCTATTCACGTTTATCCACAGTGTAATAGATTGTAACATTTTTTGTCATGTTTTTGCTGGGCAATTTTGGTGCAAATGGAATTTTTTGTGCCATTTATAACCAATTGCAAATTTTGTGCAAGACTATCAAATTTGTGCCACCGAGATAATTTTTTTTTTGTCAACAGTTCAACTGAGTGACGCCCAATGGCCTTTGTTGCATTGCTAAAAACAACAAATCAAATCATTTTTGGAACAGTTCTTATGTTTATGATACAAACTTGTGCGAGAACCGACTAAATCCGCGCAACAATTTTTGTTTTCCATTCTTTTTGTTTCTGTTCAACCATGGCTGAGGTCTCCACTCAGCTGAGTGACAAGCTATGGTCGCAGACAAACATAGAAGATGAAAAAAAGGAGGATAAAACAAACAAACAAAATGAATTCCACAAATCGGTGTAATTTTTATGCAAAATACAACAAAATTCTTGGTACCCATTTTATTCCAAATGATAGTGGAGGTCTGCGCTGCACTAAATGACCTCCATTAGTCACTACCACATTGCATCAACGTCCGACAAGTTTTGTCACATTTTTTACTAATTAAGGTGCAAATTCAGTGGACAGGCCTGCTACATTCGTGCTACAAAAAAAAAATGCTGTACCATCCACAGGATGCAAATCTATGACATAAAGACATTTTGTAGCAATTTGTACTAAAACCACACCATAATTAGTAAAAATGTGAGAAACGCTGTTAGATTTGTTGTTGCTCGTGTAAAAATCAGACGGCTTCTTTAAGATTAGTGAGTGACAAATGTTGATTTCCTGTCAGATGCTTTGTTCTGCTAAATGTGATGGACTGCAGTTTCAACTCTGAGACCCCGCAGGTGGCATGCCCGGGCTTGTTAGCGAGTGAGGCGGTTCAAAGCAAAGTCATCACTCCACACCGTGTCATTTTGTAATCACAAGAAAGCGCACCCAAAAAAGTGGCCTGGATGAAAAAATAAAATTGGCAAGGGGGTGTTGTATTATCGATTGTTTCTGACAAAATTCAGAAATACAGTTCATGCTTTGTCATTTTATTTTTTTTGGCATGGATATTATTATCTGGTAAAGTGAAACACGTATTTCTGCGTAGCAACCGGGAAAAACAACAAAACATTGATAAATGTTTTTGTTGCATTATGACGGTATTGTCTGATGAAAAGCTTGTATTGTCATGAGTTTTTGTTAACATTTAATTCTATTTTTAATCACAAAAAACTGCAGTCCAAAACTGTTTGTGTTTTGAGCCACCCTCCAAAGGAACTCACAAAATTTGGAGGTACAAATTTGAAACCCCCCCGCCCCCAAAAAATATTTTTTAGTTTGGATACATCAATGGATGGGGGCGCGGGGGTCACTGCAGCAAGAGTTCAGAAGCATTTTGCACCAAAAATGTGCCGCCATTCATACAAACATGGCCATCATCGCTGGGTTTGCTGTTTTTTTTCGTGGTAAAATAAATCGGGATGTCTTTCCCCTGCGCCTTCTCCTCCTCTGGAGATCTGAAGTCACCCATTGGTCCCGAACGTACCATCTGTGAGATATGACATCATCAGCCCGCACCAGCTTAGGCGTAGCCACATTTGCTGCCGCGCCTTTCCCATTACCCCCCCCCCCCCCAAAAAAAATGAAAAGTTGTGTCCTTTTGCTGATTTGTCTCACACACACACTAGCAAAAAAAGCCTCCTGGCTCAAGTGCGAGGCTGCTAACCTCTCATGACACAAACACGTGTTTGTGTATGTGTGTGCGTGTGTGTTGCCATCGTTGTGCATGACTACTCTTGTTTGCTGGAGGACAACAGACTTGTTTATGTGCACACACACACACACACACACAGAAGGCCTTGTTTGTGCGAGTGTGTATGCCAGAGAGCGAGAGAGAGATTATGGAGCTATTCAATTTGCTATGCTGGTAGCTATTCTGTATGCTTGAGTGTGCGTGTGTGTGTGTGTGTGTGCGCGTGTGTGTGTCGTTGGCTGAAGTGGAAAAAGGTGGCGGAGGGAGGTGGGGTGGGAACGGGGGAGGGTCTGAGTCTTTTTGGGCAACTCCTGCCGTAGCTGCCGCGGTTGCCACGGTGACACCGGGCGGAAGCGCAGTTCGAGACGGCTCCCTTCGACACATCTTATTAAAGGCAAGGACTTTTTAGAAGAAGAATGGTGGCGGAGGAGGAAGTAAGAGCCTGGTGGCATTGACGGCTAGGCCCGCAGAGTGAACTTTGAACCCGACGTTTGCTTTAACCGGACGGTTGCTTTGCGGGCCTTTGGACGCGAGGGTCATCATCTTTTGGGTTCATATGTAACTTGGGCCACGCTAACCCTGTCAGATGATGCATTCACTGACTGACTGAGCCTTGACAGTATCATGTGATTGTGACTGGATGGAAATGAAAGGGGTCTGAGTGTAGAGCCTTGGGGAACTCTTCGGTTTAAAATCAAACCAAATTTGGCCCCTCATTCCGTATTGCTGCTGTTTAAACAGAGGAGCAATACCGGATGAGAAAGTGCCACACTGGCGGTGCGAAAGTGGTTGCAGGCGCCGTGCAGGGTTTGCTACGGTCCTAATACTACCTCTGAAGCCAGAAAATTGCTGCCTTGGCTATGTCCCTTCATATCACGTCAGGTCCTTTTATATAGAACAAAAAGGCAGGAAAATGCCAGCTTGGAGAGGCCAACATAAAAAGGGGGACCGCAGCTATATCTCAGAAGGCAGAAAATTGCCAGATCAACTTTGTGTCTGTGCGTCATTAGCAGAAAAAAAAAAACATCTGGGAAAAACTCGGCACTGGGATGATGATGCAAAGCAAACATAATCCGACTTCCTTGTGTACTTATCTCGCCATCAGAACATGGCCGGGCGTCTTCATCCCACATTCTCACATTCCGTCACAACCGTCGGCACTTTTCATCTTGCGCACCAACATTTGGGGAATCTCTGGAAGAAGCGGCTCTTTAAATGCTATCCGTTTAACGCTAGCGGCTCGATGCGGCCCACGTGTTTAATCGCTTGATTCTGCTACATTGATGCTAACTGCTAGGAGCGAACGGCTGGATGGCAACTGCTTGATGCCAACTGCTACGTCCTAGTCAATAGATTATATACAGTTGCATTCATCCACCGGATGCTAACTATTAGATGCTAACGGTTCAAGGCGCTCACTGTTGTCCTAGCCACTTGATTCCATCTGATTGAGGCTAACCGCGGGATATTAACTGCGAGATGCCGACCACTAGAAGTCACCTGCTCTATCCTATCCACTCGCCTCGAGTTTAACGGCCGTGCTCTTGATGCTAACCGTTAGATGCTACTTTCTATTCGCCTGATGTTAACCACTCATTGGTGGATTCTAGCCAACACAGACGAACCAGTATATACTCACTACTGGTTGTGAAACTTCGAGATGCTAGCTACAGGATGCTAACCGATAAATGCTCACATCTACGAAATTCAATCCACTCGATTCCCTCCGCTTCATGCTAACTGCTAGCTATTCTAACTGATAGGTGCCAACCCATTTGAACGGAATTATAATTTTTTTGTGCAACTACAGCTGGAACTAAGTGCTGTACATCAATAAAAATCTCATGCAAGACAAATAACTACCAAACCGCTACAACAATGAAATAAAAACGGTAAACACTAAAACTGCCGCACACTAGCCACATTCTATCCGCTTGATGCTTCGGGCTAGATGCTAATTGCTCAACGCCAACCACTCGCTACCAACGGCTAGATGGACCACCTGGCCACACCCACGCCTCTTCCTCCTCCTCACCGTGCACTCCATCTCCTCTGGCTCAGCTTTGATCTGGACTGAGGGCATGTCTGGCGCCTCCTCTTCCTCTTCTTCCTCCTTGGCCGGCGAGGGCGGCGTGGCCTCCTGCGTCAGCGCGGTGACCGACGGCTTCTTCTTCTTCTTTTGGGCACCGCTCCTCCTCTGACAGAAGAAGAAGAAGATGGTGTCATGGTCAAAGGGGGAAGTTAGAAAAGTTGAGGACAGGGTAGGAAATGAACATTTAACTCACTTTGATAAAGGCAGAGAAAGTATATTAAAAAAAAGAGAGAGAGAGGGGGGAGGGAAAAAAAGGAGGCCTAATGTCGAGGCTTCCAACTGAGGGAATGAGGAGCCGGCGAGGAATAACAAGCCAAAGAATGAGAGCAAGGCTGGGAGGGGGGGGAGCAGGGAGGAGTCGCCCCTCCCTCCCTTTCAGCCAGGCAGGCGGACACACCCTTTTCTGGAAGCGCGCACACACATACGCACACACTCACAATGAGGTGTGGTGAGGCCTTTTCGGTCCACATGCATTTACATGAGTCTCAACTTCTGATAAACAAACCATTTCCTCAAAGAATTTCCTCTAATGTTCACAACAACACACTTGACCATTCAGAAGTCGTGCAACATCAAGTTCCACCGCCCAAAACAAAAATGAGAAAAAAAAGTCACATAACAGTAGCGAAGTAGGCCCAAGTGTTCATCAGGGGGAGTTGGCTTTTAAAGAAAGGTAAAAGCCTCTCCATGCCCCCTCACCTCCTCCCGTGGAAACAAGTTGTCGGAGGACTCGAAGTAGAGCACAATTCACAAGACGAGGAGCAATACTGAGTTCAAAGTCGCTACGTAACGCAGTTGGCCAAATGGTTCATCAAAAATAACAACGGTTTGATTCCCCAAAATTATGCAAAAACTTCACATGAAGCACAGTTTGGACGGTAACACGCAAAAATGATTTCTCAACATGTCTGGTCAACCTTCCGTTTCTTCTGCTATTCAGGGAGGGAACGCCTTATCGGATCGGCGCTCTGGGTAAAGCACGCACTCTCGAGGCCAACAACGAGGCACTCTACAGCAGCCACGTCAACACAAAGGTTAGTCCACACGCTGGCTGTAAAGTTGGATTTTTTTTGTGGGGGGTGGGGGGGGGGGTACTAGGCTGATTTGGACTTGGCTGCACTCATTAAGTCAATTACCTGACAGTTTCTTGCAGGGTGTGGCCGGGGAAGTTACAAAGGGTTACACGTCATCCGCATCCTCTTTGAGGCCTAACAAAAGCGGTTGAAAGAACACAACGCGCCTCGCCGTTGTATACACAGAAACCGTAAAATAAAAGGCTCATAAAGTGCGTTGGCCCTCTATAAAGGCACATTAAATACTAACTAGAGCCACACAGCCCTGGGACTCAAACACGTCGTTGTCTCTTAAATTATTGACGTGCTGAAATGTGAGCTGTGTTGTAACGGAGAGCTGCGGCTCGTCTCAATGCGGGAGAAAAAGCTTTGCGGCGTCAAGTCAAACTTGGCTCACTCGCCAAAATGCCAACCCTTCGAAAGTTAGCGGCACACATTTGTTTTGTAGATGCGGCTCAGATTTAGCAAATTTCAACACAACCTCGAGTTTGAGGGAGTTTGTCTTTGATAGACTCTTTGAAATGGAGAAAATGACGCAGCAGTGGCCATTTTCAACCCAAAAAGGTAGACCGGCTGTCTCTTTTCAGGCATGGGTTTTTGAGACTTTTTTTTTTGTGGGTCCTCTTCTCGTGATAGACCTGCCACCAAATTTTACGTTTTGGGGGGCTGAATATGTCAGAAGGATTCCTGTGCACCACCGATCTGGAAATGCCGGCCTCTCTTGTGTTTTCATGCATGCTTCATGACACCTTTTTGTGGGTCTTCTCATGCTAGACTACCAAATGTCATGGTGCAAAGTGAAACCAGTTTCAGGGGCACAATGAAATGCCCCCAAATGGTCCAAACGTGCACCTTTGTACGTGTCCGAGGGCTGAGAGCGATAGGCTGAAATTCACATCACGATCCTCGGACAGTGCTGAGTGTCAGTGTCAAACTTGCAGTCGTTCCTGTGAAAGGGACATACAAAAAAAAATACAGTCCCTTAGAAAAATCTATATTGATTGAAAAAAAAATGTTGCTGTTCGTAGCTCCAGTTGGCAGATTTCTGTGAAAAGTGACCCATGCACCGGAGCACTTTTTCTGGGATTCCCGGCCATCTCGATCACAAAATGCTCCATGGTTCAGACCTGCCTGCGACGTGGGAAAAACAAAAAACAAAATGGCAAACGTCCTGTGTATTTTGAAGAACTGCTTTTGGTGGGTCCAAGCATGATTGGCATGCCTACAAATTGTCCTGGAACGCCCCTAACCCCCTTCCCCCATAGAATTGTTCAGGGCCTCTGCGGGCTCGCCATTTGAAGAGTGTTTGTCATGTGACTTGGGTCTGGCGGATTCCACACCGAGGCGTGTCCTCGACCAATCGGCTACGGGGTGTGACTGGCTGCGTCACCCCACCCAAAGACATGCACACAAACACGCTCACACACACACTCGTGTCCCTCTAGTCCCATTGTGAAGGGGACAGAGCCCCCTCTGTGCTTCTAAACAAAGGTAAAGGCCTCTCTGTGCCACACCTACCCCCCCCCCCCCCAACTGACAAACATCCTTGCACTTCAAACAGTTCTCTTTCCATGACCCTGAAACATAATTAGTAATTACATAGTAATCACATAGTAATAAATATACAAGACTCGATTGTTTTATCTAAAATGGTTATTAAAAAATATATACATTTCTAAAAGACGGTCTTATTTCTTATCCATTCCAATTTTTATTGGTTGGAGTCACACTGGCGGGCAAAAAGAACATTTTGAATTGAATTGCATTTCAGATGCGAGCGCTTTGATTCACTCGACAAACTGCTAAGTGCCACGGTAGTTGCTGCTGTTTTGGTTAGCATTTCACTGTTGACATTTCAAACGAGTTTTTGCGTCAGTGTGGCAAACGGCTCTAAAAAAAGAGTAAACGTTTCAAATGGATCATCCCTGAAGCTCACAAAGATCGCAAAGAAGCAAGATTCCGAACACAGCCGCAAGTTCAAGGCCCAGGTCGTGAAACCCAAAGAGGGAAAACACAACAGGGGGTCAGCTTGGGAAACTGTCGGGATGGCGAAAACTGCACCCCGCACTGTGACAAAACAAGCACTGCTGTTACGCCGCCAGCTAAAACAAAAAAACGTCCTCCGGTTCGCTCGTCCGAAAGACTGACGCGCGAAGATCGCGGCATGCGTGATCAACTGCGCTTTTGAGGCATGCAAACTAAAAACGCACATTTCGAAAGGAGAAAAAAAAGCAGAACTTTAGAAAAGGGAGCCATTTTTGTTGTTGTTGTGACAACCCAGACACACAAAATGCGAAACAACAACAATGGCAATGTGTTTGCATGAAAATCGTCTTTGCTTGGGTGGGATCGTCATGCACAAAAAAAACTTGCAAAAAACAACGTGTTCCAAAAACGTCTTTTGTCCTTGTCAGGAGTTAACCAAGGCAGCCTGAGAGGCCGCAACCACAGGAAGGATTAGCCAATAATTCCTCAAGGTTTGTTTTGACCTAATCTGGAATACCCCCGCTGGGCGGAGAATTTAGTGGAACGGGATAAAAAAAAAAAAAATTAAAGGGGGGGGGGTATAAAACATCCAACACGCTAATATTAAGAAGTCATCTGGACTCCAACCGCGCTCACTCAGAAAAGGCAGGAATGGGAACCTTCTACAAATCCCACTTCGACGAGGCAGTTGGGGTGGAGGCCATGGTGGGGTGGGATTAGGGGGGTGTTCGTGGCTTGGGGGGCGAAGGGAGGGGGGGGTTCAGTTAGCATGTAAGACCTTATGAGGACCACTGGACTGCGAGAGGAGGGGTCTCGCACTGTGAGTGCAGAGTTCCAGGAACTAGAAAAAAAAAAAGGGCGGGGTGGGCGCGACCCTGTCAGCTTGTGATCCCCGCACAGGAAGTCAGGGTGGGAGGCAGCGGGGGGGGGGGGGGGGGGGGGTTGCGGGGTTGGGGGTTGGTTAGCCAAGGAGACGACCAAGAAACGAAAAGATGAGAAGCAAAAACAAAGAATGAGGAGCAAAGCACACTGTCCCGCTGTTTGTAAACACTTGGAGCCACTGTCTCTTCAAAACCAAAGACCAACTCCCAAACCTTGGGGTGCTGTTCGACTTGATCTGGCTTTCGGCAATCCTATCGAATCAATATCCTTTTCCCATCTGAAAAACATCTCGAGACTGAAAGGTCGCCTGCTACGCGCAGACCAGAAGAAGCTTACTCAAGCTTTTATCTCCAGTAGACTCGGTGATTCGAATGGCCTTACGTGTGGACTTGCTCAAGAGGGCATCAAACGTGTGCAGCGCAACTTTTTTTAAAAAGCATTTTTCACTATTTGTGGCAAGAATCAGTCCCAAGTGACAGTTCTTTACCCCTCTGAAAACTATCGTTACAAAAATAAATAAATAAGTCATAATAATAATAACAATAATAAAAAACAACCTGCGATTTTAATCTCGGCCATTCCAAACTGAAAATATTTCTTTCATGCCTCACTGATAGAACTGTTGTATACACACAAAAAAAATTATTATCTTTGTTGCTTCCCTTTATTTTTTTTTTGTCCCAGCATCACATTTTAAGAGCAAGTGAAGTATTTCTGGAGAGGGCTTTCAAATGCGGCTGCGTCGCCGGCACGTTTTTTAACGGGCTATTTTTATCTGCTAAAAGGCCAGCCGAGCGTGAACCGCGTTCACGCGTTAACGCCCGGCCGGCTACCAGCTCGGGAGGAGACTCGAGAGTCGCGTCCGTCCGTCCGTCCGTCCGTCTGCCCGTCCGCCAAACTGGATTGCAGCGCTTGAAAAATGTCAAACAGCAAAACAGTACAAAGTTGTATGGCACCCACAAACTTGTTAATACTTTCAAATGGTAACCCCAGCCCACTCCAAAATCCCCCCTCCCCACTATATTTAGTTCTTGAACACCCCCGCCCCTCCCCACCTTGCATCTTTTTGAAGCCATCTTTTTTTAATGGTTTTTTTATAGAACAGTGAACTCACATTTATTGTGTTAGTTTTTTTTTGGAGGGGGGGTGGCTATTGATTGGGTAAATTATTTTTTTCGCTACTAGCAAAAATGTGAGGTCTGTGTGTGCGCTTCAGACCCCCACTAGTTCAGAGCACCAGCAAAGTTGGCATCGTCAGGCCACCATCAATTAACGTAAGTTTACTTGCTGTGGAAGGACAATGTCAGTTGGTGGCGCTAATAACCAGTAAGCACCGTTAACGCTCCAGAAGAAGAACGGGGAAAAGCCGATCTGTTGTGTGTTTATACATTTTCTCCGCTGCAAATGAAAGGTTGTCAATTACTCTTTCACCATCAGCCAAAAACTCAATTGGAGTTGGATCCGTTCAACATTACGACTGGGGGGGTTGTAGGCTAATGTTAGCCTTAACCGACACTGTGAGTAGTAGATTAGCATATTAGCATAGCTCCACCTAAGCATTATATGCTTCCCCCACTTTTGCAGCATGAGAGAGAGGGAAAGAGAGGGCGGGACAGCCGAGTCTAACTGGGTCAGCGCTCTGCTCGCTCGCTGTCACTACAACCCCCCCACCCCCCCACCCCCCACCCCCCACACACACACAGGTCCTCACCGTGTGTGTGTTTCAGATGGGGGGGGGGGGTTGCCCCCTGCAGGATCTACACATATGCGCTCATAACACGACTGCCCGCTCCCACGAGCTGCTCGGAGGCGGAGCAAACCCCCAAGGCACCCCAGAAAAAAAAAAGTACAGGAACACACACACACACACACACACACACATCACATCACATCACATTGCAAGAGATTTTTGTTGGGGATTTTTTTTTGCACAATGAGCATGAATAAAGAGGGTAAAAATAAAGTGACCACACGCTCCAGGTTCACATCAAGTTCACTCAGAAAAAAAAAGTGCTTCTGACACACTGGATTGCATGGCGTTATGAAAAAGATCCAAGTGGAGACTGAGAGAAAAGGTGTGGAGAAATTGTACAGAGACAAATTTAACCCAAAAGGAGACTGCGGGCAAAGGCACAGAGATCAATTTTACTTTACCCAAAAGGAGACTGAGGGCAGGGTCATGCTAACAATAGCTAATTCCTGATCAGTCATGCTAACATTAGCTGATCCGCCTCGCTGCCCTCAGTCTCCTCTTGGATAAAATGTGTCTCATTCTGACCGAAGCATTCGCTGCACAGTGGTTTTTGCAGTTTTATGGTGATAAAACGACCATCCTGGACCAGGACGAGTCGAAAGACGCTATTGCACGCAAACGCACGCAGGGAGTGCACATAAGAGTGAAATGAAACACCGGGTGTGTCCTCCATCTGGCGAGCAGTGAGGCAAGCGAGAGAAGCCGCCTGCATGTTATCACACCACACCCTGCTGACGCAAAGCCGGCCGCCACTTCCCCACACACCCTCTTATCCGCACGCACACACATGCGCACCCACACGCGCGTGATACGCAGGCAGAAAGTAGAGAAATCATCCATCGAGCGCAAACAAACGCACTCGGGCAACTTCTGAGCTTCTGCAGTCAGAAGGTTCCTCAAACGTTGCGTTCAAGGACACGGCGCGGATGGGGCTGTCAGCGAGAGGCAATAAAGGCAAAGAGAAACTGAAAGCAGCACACCGTTGAGAACAGTCATCATAAAGTGGGAAACTATGGGGGAAAAAAACACACCACGAGACACATTCTCTCCATTTTGATTGTGGAGTACCATCCTGCACCAACATGCTAAGCTAACATTAGCCTGTTTGTGTGTGTGTGGGGGGGGGGGGGTTGTTTGTTTTTGTTTTTTTGTCAACTCACTTATCAGCATGTGGCAAGTGGTATGGAGATTAATTTTATCTGGGAGGGCACTGTGGGGAGAGTGCAGCCGAGCGGAGACTGTGGAGTACCATAGTACAGCGTCCATAGCATTAGGCTAAACTAATTTCAGCATTTTTGTGTTTACCTTTTTTTTTCCATTTCCATTTGGACAGCATTTACTTGGTGTTGTGGGTGTTGGTATGGAGATTTTTTTTTGGGGGGGGGGGGGGGATGGTACCCAAGAGGAGACTAAGCGCATATGAAGTTGTCTGTGTATGTCTATAAATAGAGGTCAAGCGAGGTTGACCAGCAAATGAAGAGAAGAACTTCCTCTTCGCGGATTGAGGAAATGAGGCAACTTCTCTACGTTTATTGGCTCAATAAACATCTTTGCCAACACGACATGGTGCAAGTTTTCATATTCAGGAGGAAATAAAGTAACCAGCACAGAGCAGATATCTCCCTCGGATCCCTGGCGACGGTTGATACTCGACATGGTTGTCTTCTGTCGTGATCCAGGTGCAATTGTGGCAGCGTGCCGCAGGGGGTGGGGGGGGTGTTCAAATTTAATTGGTCGGAAGATGATTCATCTATCTTTGCAATACATCTTCATTTTTTAGAGCGCTTTCACACATCCACCTATCGATGCCGGCAACTTACGGTTGCGATAATGCTATCAATATCCACTCCCGCTAGCAGCAGTAGAGTACACTGCAACAGCGCATTCATTTTCGTTGGCTGCCACGCGCCACGCCGACTACCTGCCGCTCGTTAATTCTCGCTGACAACATCTCGACTCGGCAACCCGGGCGTGCCGCCACCCACCGGCGGTGACCCTCGGGCTGGCCCTGAAGGGCGCGGCCCATTCCTCACACCATGTCGTCTTACCTTGCGCTCATTTATCTTGATGCACACACACACACACACAAAGAGGCAGCCAGCTGGCCAACTAACCAGTCATCCGCTCAAGCCACCTGATACCAAAATACTGAGCCGCCGCGTGAAACTAGCTTCTCCCGTGTCAGCCTCTCTCTCTACGTGAAGCCCGAGAAGCTTCCTGCCCAAACTCTCCCAAAAAGTTCCGAGGCAAAATGGAAAACATTCTACTTCTATGTCTTCTAATCTCTCTGTTGCGACCTGCAGATTTAAACTGTGAGACCCTGACAGCGCTGGATTTTGGCCTCTTTTACTGCCACTTCTCTCCACCAAGCTTTCTTTTCGAATGTCTCTCTCTCTCTCTCTCTGCACCTTTACCTGCTGTTGATAATCTAAGTTGAGTGGTCTCTTCCTCAGGAGGTGAAGCCTCGCGGCGGCCAATCAGATCGTTAGAGGACATCGGCGTGTGGTGTGAGGCAAGAAATGCGGCAGAGGTGAGTGTAGGGTGTTCAACTTTGCAGCATTTTTCTTTCACCGACAATGTCCCACCTCGGATGCGACTTTAGCAAATGGAACTTTGCCAGCTTGACTTTATCCACATTATTGTCTTTCACGTAGATATTCTCCAAATTGGAGGGATCCGGCATTTACCCCCATGTCCTTTTAAGACGGTAGCCACCCAGCAAAGGCTGGGATTTTAAGTGCGCTTTCACACAGACGCGCATCATCCCCTCGGCCAACTTCAGACCCTCAGTCAGGATGACAAATGTGTTCATGTGATGTGAGGATGATGGAGACACACACACTCACACACACGCATACACACACGCAAGGTTTTTATAGTTAATGAAAACTAACAGGCGGGCACCGTGTGCAACTGGTTAGCATGTCCGCCTCACAGCGAAGAGGTCATGGGTTCCCATCCGGGCACCAGGCTTCCTGTGTGGAGTTTGCATGTTCTCCCTGTGCCTGCGTGGGTTTTCTTCGGGTACTCCCACATTCCAACAACTTGCATGCTAGGTTGATTGTGTGAGCTAAATTGTCCCTAAATATGACTGGTTGTGTGCCTTGCGAGTGGGTGGCAACCGGTTCAGGGCACACCCTGGCCCAAAGATGGGTGGAAAAGGCTCTAGCATGCCTGCGACCCTCGTGAGGATATGCAGCTTGCATAATGGATGGATGGGAACAAACAAAATGACTCAAACTGAAACCGAGAAATAAAACGAAATTGTGCCTAAAAGACGAAAATGAATGAAACTACTGTTTACATTTATAAAACTAGCTGAAACTAACTATAATTACTATGATTAAAATGATAAATATGACCTGCCTCTTTTCACCTTTGTTAATTAATATCATAGCTGAGCTTTTGGAGTTTATTTTAAATGGAATTATTGTGGTATTCGTTCGTCGAGAAGAAGGAAGGTCAAAAAGTTGTTTGAGCATTGTTGTTGACTTTATTACACAATAGTAACTTTTTTATCTTGCACTTGACAAATATATATACTAAAGAGAATAAAAACTACACTGAAACCAAGCATATCATATCATATACATAGAAAATTAGAATTATCCACCACAAGACAAGCAATGCCGTGGTTGCCAGCAAGTCACGGCAGACAGACAGCCAAATAATGAATTGGTCAAATACACAGTGGAGTACAGTCAATCAATCACAAGACATCATAACCAATACACTGTTCACTAGTCAACGACCAGTCCAAGACTGCCTCGCAAGGCGAGTCACGTTTGACCAAAATTGAATTCACTTTGTAGCCTTCTAACCTTCATAAACAAAGGATGGACAGCAATGGCGACCGGAAGTGCACCTGGCTCCCCTTCCGTGCGCATGCGCGAGGGGGCGGAGGGGGCGAAAGGGTACTGCTGGCCCTTTAAAAACTAAGATGGTGTCCTGAGAGGCTGCAGATCGCGCCTCGCGTTACCCCCCGTTCGCCCGTTTTCGCCAGCCACGACACCCGTTAACATTATGAACGCGTCGCACCGCGCTGACAACGTCACAATGTGTCAAATAGAACGCGCACTTACTTTCTTGTGTCGGCTCTCCGTGTGCATCTCCGTGTGGAGGGGCAGGGGGCGGAGGAGGGGGGTGTTGGGTGTGTATCGCTGTAATGTGGGGTAAGAGGAGAAAGGAGGGCTTATGGGAGAGGACAAGGAGGAGGAAGGGGGCGGTGTGCTGTGGATATTCGGGAGATTGCAGCACGGTGGTGCTTGCCTCTTCTGTTCAGTTCATGTCCGCAGCGTCGTTGTCTTTGTAACCCCTTCCCAAAAAAATAAATATAAAAAAAATGGAATAAATCAGCCAAACGTTGCGCCTCTGGTTCTTGCCGTTCGCTGCCGAGCATTGAAGGGCTGGGCTCTCTCTCTCTGCCTGTTCCTCCTCCGCCTCTCCCTGCTTGTGACCCCACCCTGCGTCCCCACCCCTCATCTCTGTCACTCACTTGCTGCGCAGAGAGAGCCCTTTGCGGAGAAGCCCGAGCCGAGCCGCTGCACGAGGAGGAATGCCATGTTGCGCACCGGGGAACATGCACGGGGCCAATTTCTGAATGCATTGAAAGTCCACGCACCCCAAATTATTCGCCATGCCGCGCTCATGCGTGGAGAGCGCCCATGTCACCTTACTGACGTCATCCGGAAGGCAAATTGAGGACACTCCAACCGGGTGGGGAGGGCTTTGGTGTCCGTGCGTACGTGTTTAGGCTTTGCAACATCTGATAAATATGACACCGAACACAAGTTTGAAAGAGAGCCAACAAGCTGATCTATTATAAAGGCACAAGCAGTATTTTGCAGCATAAACCCCATACAACAGCTGTACTGCAGGATCAAATCTACAAGTACTCGTTAAAAATGTCGCTAACACGGACCTGCTGCCCAACAGTTATCAATATTTTTCAGAATATAGTGTACCCATATCGAAACTGTATACACTCGACCCAGTCTGACAGGTTGACTACATTTCCTACAATGCCTCGCACCGGAAGCGGGAGCCTAACGCGGAAGCACGCGTGGGAGAGATGAACAAGGACCTTGCCTCAATTTTTAAGTATAAATACTATTTATTTTTAACTTTAGCATGGAGGTACCTTTTTAGTTTCTGTCATAACGTTAAGAAAAACTGGCAACACGACGAGCAGCGCCTTCTGTAGTGTAATATGTTAATATTTCCCATGATGCAATTCGCCGGAAGCGCATGCACAACGCGGAAGTATGCGAAGGTAAACAAAGCGCCTCTTCATTATTCCGAACAAGTTCTTTTTGTCGTTCTTAATTGTGTTAACGAGCGCCGATACGCAATCTTTTACAATAAATTATATTTGTTTTCACGTGTTTTGCATAGATATTTTGCTGTTGCGGTAATTATATGACGGCGAACAGACCACTCCTCGGTTACCGTTAGCTTATCGGTCGCCAAAATACGTGATAACGAAGTTCATAATTCACCTTTTTTATTATTTGAAATATTCATAAATAAAGAATGTCCCTAAAGTTGGCCCACGGGACTTACATTACGAAAATCTTTATCGTAGTTGCTTCTTATTCATAATACTGTACTAGTGCAGCCTGGACTGCGTGAGACAAATTCCTTGTGTGTTCTACATACTTGGCCAATAAATCTGATTCCGATTCTGGTGGACTAAATTACCAAGAGAATATGGCTTCATTTTTGTGCGTGTTAAGAGTGAGTCGGCGATCTTGTGAGGACGGTCCGCTGCTGGAGGAGCAGGAGACAGAGGGCCAGCGGCAGCTTCACGGCCTCCTGCTACGGCAACTGCACACCCAAGTCGACGTCGAAAGGTGACAGAATTGCCGACATGGAACACGCCATACCTCACTTTTTAGATTGGTTCATGGTAGTTGCTTTTATACGCTTCCATGCCAGTAAGAAGTGTTAAAGTTGTCATCTCTTCAATGAATGATTTTTTTTCACATTATGTTTGTTGTGGTTCAGATGCGTGGCCAAGAAGCGGAGCTTTGCCCCAGCGGCGCTCTACCATCCGTTTGGCGAGCAGGTGTCTGGCGTGCGAAGCCTCTCTCAGTTCCAGACTCTGCAAGAGGATGAGCAGGAGCTGGCTGGCCTGCGGGAGCTTGGCCTCACCGACCCCGAGATCCAACTGTGGCAAAATAGGGATGCCCCGGAAGTATCTGAGCAAGTAGGGGTGATTGTGCCACTTGGAGGTTTCTCATCGGTCTGGGGTGGAACATTCCTGGTCAACTTCCACGGAAAGTCAGAATTTTCCGACCCTATATTTGTTCCAGTGTCACGGCATTTGCGCAGCTCCTGACGTCAAGCGGCAACGCCTCCAGGCCATCCGGGACAAGATTGCAGCCCGGGCGGAGCTCCTAGCGCGGCCTCAGCGCTTCGCCGCCAGCCGGCCACTGTCCCGCCGCGAGATGGAGATCGAGCAGGCGCTCTTCCAGGGCAGCGACCGGCAAGGTTTCCTCGCTGCGCTCTACCATCGAGGTAAGGGTAACGCTCAGGGGCCTCGATGTAGGTGCTGCTGTCGTGAACAAAGATAATGAACACACATTTTTTAACCTATAGGGTAAAAGGGAGCAGTCTGTTTGGGGGTGTGGTGTTTATTTTTATTTTTTCATCTCAATGCCGCTATTTGATGAAGCGATTAATGAGCAAAAGTCTTTTCTCCCCCTTCCAGATGAAAATAACCAAGACGGCCTACAAGGGGCGACACCTACAGATCCAATGGACTCCCTGTACAGAGATCTTCTCAGCAAGTCGCCCCAGGGCGTCGAAGCTGCCCAAACGTTAAGCCTTTCTACATCCACGCCGTCACATCACTCGCGGCAAGGAGGCGACAGCCAATCAGAGGAAGGCTCACCAGAACCGCCCGAGCATCATCCTGCTGCCCCGCTGGAGATCAGCCGTCCAATCGGTAGCTTGCGCGGGGCGGAGGGGGCCGGCTCGGGTCGGCCGCTTACCGTCACGGGGCGAGTGGCGACTGTGACAGACCAGGAAATCCGGGAGAACCGGGAAAGCCAAGAAGGCATCCGGAGCATTCCGAGATTCCGGAACTACCAGCCTGGAAAACCTTCGCGGGTATGGCCTTTGAATTTGTTTCAGCAATACATCTTCCCACGATGCATATCCAAAATCCGCGAGAATTGAATGGTTTAGAATTTCCTATAGAGGCCACAAGATGCTGGCAGAGCATTGCATGAAGCTTCTCATTTCTTGGTGAAATTGTGGCTCCCATCATTGTGTGAAGAAGAAAAAAACCTTGCTGCCTATTTCATTTTCATACGTTTGGATTTTAATCGTGTTTTTAAACCTTTAAATATAATTTTTATTAATTGTTTATGTGCAATGTAAATACACATCATTGATCATTATTTTAAGTACAGATTTGTTTGCCCAGATGCTTTGATTTTTTTAAATAAATAAAAAGTGGCAAAGAAAACCGTAACTTCCCCGACCAATCCAGGTTCAACGTAGCTCCTCCTCTTGTACCATTTTAACAGACTTCCTATGACACCAAAGTACTGCTTTTCTATTACAAATAGATTATGAATACGCCGGGATATTTATCCGTGCTATTTACTCATTGAGATTTGTCTTTCCAGGTGGTGTGCGTGAAGAACCTGAGCCCGCATGCATCAGTGGCCCAGCTGGTGGCGCTGTTCTCCAGGTTCGAGGGGGCCGGCGACAGACCCCCGCTGCTGTATCGCCTCCTGACAGGGCGCATGAAGGGTCAGGCTTTTGTCACGCTGCCCGGTGAGTGCGCGCTGGCTGCTGTCAAAACTAAAGTTCATTGCAGTGTACCGGTACTTAAATTTGTGTGCACGTGTGTGTGTGTTTGGAAATGGAGACACCAAAACGGCCCAGGATGCTTTGCAACTGCTACATGGTTACCGGTTGCTCGGGAAACCTTTGGTGTTGGAGTTTGGCCGCGAGCGAACGGAAGCCGACCAACGGGAAGCCAGGACGTGAAAAGTAAATACAGACTTCTCTTAGAAGTAGCCACGATAGACAGTTTTATCGGATTTTTTTTTATGCATGTTCGTATCAATTATGAATTGTCGGGTCATGGCGATCTTTCAAAAACTCGAGTACTCATTTTTCTTTTAGACACTAGATGGTGATGTTTTTAGGTCCATTATGTTGGCCCATGGGATTGAGTGGGATTAAAAAATGTGCCAATTAGTGTTTTATGAATGGGTCTGGCTAAAAAGGTGAGGGAGGGGGCAGTGGTTAAACACCCCCCACCCCCAACTATCCTGGAATGTGTGGAATTTAGATAAGGCTCTCATTACAGTATTCCAAATCAAGATCTCAACACGCAGTACAGTGCAGCCTCCAGAATGAACCTGTTTGACATTCAAATTATTCTAATTTCAAATAAGTTTTTTCCCTTCGGGAAATAAATATAAAAGTCCATTAATCGTAACTGGCGCCCACGTTCGTAGCATAGCATTAGCACTGAAACCGCAGTTCCTCAAAAGTTCCATTTATTTCTATAGCCCGATCACAAAAGCGTCCCACGGTTGTCAAATATAACAAC
This sequence comes from Hippocampus zosterae, assembly GCF_025434085.1. Lineage (NCBI taxonomy): Eukaryota > Metazoa > Chordata > Actinopteri > Syngnathiformes > Syngnathidae > Hippocampus > Hippocampus zosterae. Next base: position 16,594,186 of record NC_067466.1, read on the forward strand.
AAGTCTCGAAAGGAGGAGGAGCCATTTATTCAACAACGAAAAACAAAACGGTTGAACTTAATTCTGGCGAGGAGCGTTGAGCAATTGTGCTGAAATCCAACACCGTGTATGGCATCACATCTTCACACATAACGGGTGACGTCATACGCTGACCCTCCGGCTTTCCCGTGGACTCCCGCGTAGCTCCCCGTGCCACTTCGAACCAGCGTCTGCCCCCTGCTGTTCACGCCCATTTGCAGCGTGCCGGTGTTCCGCGCCACCGCCAACGGAATATCGCCGCTGCCGTCGCCCTTGTACGTGTAGGCGCCCCGGCGTCCTCCGCACTCTTGCCCCTCGTAGAAGGACACGGCCAACATGCCGCCGCCGATTATGGAGACCACGGCCGAGGTCATGCCCAAGTAGAGGCAGCTGCCCGGCACGTACTTGATTGTGGTGTGGACCATGTTGAAGTTCCGGATCACGTTGTTGGCTCTCATGGAGACGGGCACCAGCGACGCGATGCCGGCCACCAGGAGGAAGCACCCGCTCACGCCTGCCACGCGTCTCTTGAGCACCAGCGATCTCTCCAGCCAGACGGTGCACTGCATGCCCACCACGGCGACGAGCAGGCCCGCAAGGGACAGCCCCAGGGAGCCCAACATGAGGACCCGGGAAACCTGGACATCGTAGGGCAGCATCAGGAAGGCCTTGTGCATATGGCACATGATGGCCCCATTCATCTTGTTGAAGCAATTCATCCACAGGCCGTTCATGTTGGTCTCCAACGCCTCCGGAAATTTGATGTCCACCGAGACCTCCCAGTAGGGGAGCACCGTGGTCACCAGGGTGCCCAGTAGGCCAATCAAGCCCAGGAAAAAGCCGAGCAGCTCCAGAGGCCCAGAGGCCATTGCAATCGATCAGTCCTGAGGCGACAAAAAGGAGCAAATGAGAACTGCGTCGACACGGCTGGCTTGACCACCTGCGAAAATTGCCAACTTGGGCGGCGGCGATGAATCGAGGTCAACTGGCATGCAAATTTGTAACATTTGATTGTTTACATTCGGCAAGCGTTAGCGGTTTTCCTTTTTTTTCTACAAAACGTCCCAAAATGACTCTTGACGACTGCAAACTTTTTGAAATGATACTCACGCTTGACTCAAATCCGTCCAAAAAAACGAAGCCAAACAAAGTGTCGGCCTGATGCTTTTGAAACAACTGATTCTCCCGTTCAAGCTGGGGCGTGTTGTTATATGAGGCGCAGGTCTGATGTCTTTATTGGGTCATGCTCATCGCTGTTTGATGAGTTCCTTTTGTAGTCTTTATTTCACTTTATGTGTATTTATGACTCTCGAGGTTGCTTTGAAATAAACAAAACATGTTGACGCCTCTGCTCTATGTTGAATTGAATTGAACTTTTATCGTCAAATGTGCTGCGCATTTGTGTAACGTACCGCACAGATGAAATTTCTTCCCTCTCAACATAAAACATTGACCTATGTATGACCTTTTGTCCCATTTGCGTTTTCTATTTTGAACCTCATTTACTCCGCAACGCAGTAATGCATCCCGCACTCTCGTAACAAAGATGGAGCTGAACTGAAAGGCCTAGCTTTCAATTTGCCCGTCCATCCATTAGCCGTGGTCGAACACGATCACGGATAGTAGCTGAAATCGCTTTTCAGGCTGGGTCACTGATACAGAAACGATACATCCATCTTGGCCTCTTGACTCCTTGTCCAACAGAGATGGTGTTGGCAAAACACCAGCGGCAATTTCCAAACCAAACGTGGGCCTGTGACATTGCAAGGCTCAATTTCTATGTGAAGAACATGTGTTCAAACATTTTCAAAAGCGGTTCAAATTGCATCAGATGACATGGCAACTGCATCATCCACGCCTTGTTTCAAAGATCGTAGCCAGGAACGCAGTGTACGGTCTTCCTAAAGTTGTACTCTGGATCATACTCTTGTTTTATGTTGAGAGGGAAGAATTTTTTTCTGTGCTGTACGTTACGCATACAGTACATTTGACAATAAAGTTTATCCAATCCAATCCAAACTTCCAAAGACTGGTAGCCAAGTTGTCACAAGTCAACAACCGATGCCTCCTTGGTTTAAGCTAGCAGACGAGAACATCATCTCAACGCAGCAACCCACACCCAGAAAGACAAAATCAACCAAGATTATTTGTGTTCCTGGCCTAATTTAGGAGCTCTCGATCTAGGAGGACTCCTAGACTCTCTTTGTAAATGTGGCCCCTGATGTTGGTTCAGTTAAGTCATGACACATCCATTATTGATCCTTTTCGCTCGCGTGTGTTGTTTTTGTCTGCTTTCTGTTTGTAGGTCAGTTGTTGCTCTTGAATGGACTTTAATGTGTACTTTAAAAGTGTATGTTAGTTCAGGGAGATACATCGACTCGGCCCCATGTTAGCCGCGTAATGTTAGCATTTTAGGTGGATGACCTCAAAGCTTGATCCAGAGCCACGCATCGGAACTAGCCTTTATTCGTTAGCCGCATAATGTTAGCATTTTGGTTCGATATGAAATACCCCACCTAGTTTTGTCCAAAGCCACAGCAAATATGGCTCATATCTGACGCAGAACAGCAACGTTTTGGTTAGCAAGTGGGCCACACGTACGTAGCATAAAGTTAGCGCTTTCTTTCTACACAAATGACAAAGCAGCATCCGCGTATAACTAGTGAGCATGTGAGTAGAATAGCTTCAGCGTTTGAAACGGTTCTCTTAAAAGTCTAAACACTCTTCCAGTCCAAACCACCATTTATTTCATTAAAAAAAATCACAGTCTGAAACATCTCCTTGTGAGATCACACGTATCCTGTGACATCATATCCTGCCTTTACGGATTTCACGTGGACTCCCGCGGAGCTCCCGCTCCCGCTTTGAATCAACGTGTGCCCTCTCCTGTCCATTTGCAGGCTGGTGGGATTCCGTACCACTGGTGCAGCGCCTCCGCCGCCCGGGTACGGGTAGCCTCCACCCCCATACCGCCTCCCCCGGTGTCCTCCACCTTCGTGCCCCTCACAGAAAGACACCGCCAGCATGCCGCCCCCCAGCATAGAGAGCACGGCCGAGACTACGCCCAAGTAGAGGCAGTCGCCCAGCTCAAACTTGAGATTGGCGGGTACATTGGGACTGTAGAAGTTCTGTATCACTTTGTTGGTGGTCCAGGAGACGGGTACCAGTGTCATGAAGCCGGCCGTGAGAAAGAAGCACCCGCCCACGCCCGCCACCCGTTTCTTTAGCTCCCCTGAACCCTCCAGGCAGACAGTGCACTGCATGCCGAGGACAGCGATGGCCAGGCCAAGGGTGGACAGCACCAGAGAGACCACCATGAGGGCCCGGGACGCCTGCAGGTCAGAGGACAGAGCCAGGATGGAATTGTACGTCTCGCACTGGAAGGCCCCGGTGCTCTGATGGACACACTCCATCCACAAGCCCTTCATGCTGCCCGACGCAGTCACGATGTTGGAGCCGATGTGCGCTGTATTTTCCCAGTAGGGGAGCACCGTGGACACCAGGCTACCCATTAGACCCAACAGGCCCAGGAAGAAGCCCACTAGCTCCAGACCCGCAGAGGCCATGGAAACCGAACGCTGCTGGGGAGAGACAGGAACAAATGGAAAATGAATACATCGATGGCTGACCAGATGTTATAATTGCTAACCTGTATGTCGATGAATGGAGGCTAACTAGCAAGCAAGATTTGCGCAACTTCACAGTTCGTAGCTCATCGGTCGTTTATCACTACTATTATGTGCTATTGCTTACTGACTAGCTAGCTAGTAACTAAAGAGCTACTAATCGAAAAGATTAGTAATTTGTAGATTAGTACAACTAAGTAATTAACAATATCTCCCGAGGTGCCAAGGTTTTCCATTCTGAGAAGATTCCATAGTAGCTATGGCTAGCTAATTGGCTAGAAACTAACTTCCGCTTTCACGGGTGAGTTGCTAGTTGGCTGCTAGCTATCAAGCGCTTGGGTATGTAATGTAGGCTTGTTGTAAGTTAACTGGCAATTAGCACGTAACATAACAAGCTAGACTTAAGTAAATGACAGAGGGTTACAACATAGCCACCAGCTTTTGGACCTGTCTAGAAATCATCTATTATTTAGTGTCAGTTCTTCTGTTTTTGTTGCTAAATAACCATTGGCAATTTATAGGCTCGCTACAGGTTAGACATCAGTTGATGGATCCATTTTCAGAAAACATACATTAGTGATAGCTGGCTTGAACTACTGTATTTGCAAGATTTCTGTAAATAACGAGCGATTAGCAACGAACCAACTTTTGGTTGCTTACGAGCAATTAGTAGCTAGCTAGTTACATATTCTAGACATTTGTCATGACATCCATTTTGACGTCCCAAAATGACTGCAGTTGACAACTGAGCACAATTTTTTTGGTCTTTTTTTTTTTTTTAAGACCAGAATTGGCTTCGGTGTTAGAAAAATCTTGTCTGTGATATATTTAGCTTTCAAATAACACGATTTATGAAACGTTACTTTAATGAAATGCAATTACAAAATACTAGGATTAGACAGCTGCTTAACTTGGTAAAACTTGTCTCCGTTTGCTGTATAATGTCCAACATCGCAAATATGCTTACATCACATTGTAACTCTTGTCTTTATTGTAACTTGTTAAAACTTTATGCTGTAAAATAGGGGAGGGGGGGGGGGACTTACTTTTAACACTGCCTGAAGAAATCACTTGTTCCCGTGGCCCCTGCTTCTTTCCAGTTAAAAAAAAAAAAGAATTCAGAATTTTTCTGTCCACTTCACCATATTTGCGGCCGTACAATCCGACACTAAAAGTCACTATTTAAGACTTTTAATGCATTTTGGGAAGCAGGTGGATTTGAAAGGCAGTACAATGGGTGTGCGCGCGCGCGTGTGTGTCCGTGTGTGGCGTCCTCGTCCTCATCCTCATCCTCATCAGATGCCGGGCGTCGTCATCCGGGCCGTCGCCTCCTGTCAAGCACACGCGACAGTTAATCATTCTCTCATAGGCGAAACAAAACAACCTTTGCCACCTTCCCCTGGTCGCCCTCACGCGGTGCCGTAATGGGATTAGAAAAAAAAGGAATAATCCTGCATGCAGTGCTGGCGACACTGAGGCCTTTATTGGGAAGCAGAACAGGGACGTTATTATCCTGAAATGTTGTGATGAAAAAGAGAAGAAGCGGGAACAAAAAAAACAACATTCCGCCATTTTGCCGGTTCTATTATTTCTCACAAAAATACAAATCATTAAACACTGATAAAAGCATACATTTCATTAGAATTCAGGAGCACAACATTTATTTATGTTAGGAAATACAAAAAGATGTCTTTTTGCTTTATTTCAACAAAAAAATATAAGATGTATGAACTTTTTCAAAAATATGCCCGTTTTTTTTCTTTCAAAAACATCAACACACGCCTTAGTTATTCTTTCAAACACAGAATATTTTTTTTTACCTCAAAATATTCTAACCTCCTTCCCCTATGTTAGGGGTGGGTTTTAGGTTGAAAGGTCCTTAGCAATGATGGGAAGCCAAACAGGCCCTAATTTTGCATGACACTATGTAGGTAGCTTCCTAAGCGTACAACTTTCACCTACCTGTGGGTGCTGACTGGCTAGCTACCAGCTAACGAGTTAATAAAGCTACTTGTTAGGTACATTTCTGTGCATGTTTGTTTGTTTCTTTGTCTTAATTATTAGTAGTGTTGTTTTGTTGCATTACAAGAAAAGAGGGTGGCCTGGTACTACATAACACGGCCAGGTATCCAACCACCAGTTTGCTGGTTTTTGCTGACCTTTATGGGACATGTGAGGAAACTGCACTTGGGGAAAAATAGATTAGTACAATGCATGCATCAAAATATTTTTTACTTTTTAATCCACATATTGTTTACGTTACAGGATCGGAATAAAAAGAAATAACGTCTAGAACTGAACAAAAACTATTTTTAAAAACGGATGTGACGTGTAAGACAAGCACGTAATTATGCGTCGAGAAAGTGGCACATCAATCACCCCCGCAACAAAAAAAAAAGTAATTGACCAATCGCAGCGCGTCGTGGTTCCACTGGCCAATCACGGTGTTCTAAATCACGCCGGCGCGGAAGTGTTTCACGCAAGATTGGGTTCATGCTTGTAATCTCGCGTTTTCTCAAAAGTTAAATATGAGAGTGAATCTCACCTCGCGTCAATATTTTGGGTGTTGGCGGCAGCCCTGAGGTGACGAAAATCTTAACAAATTTGCTGTATCACACATACGTAAACAAAATTATGTTCATGCGCAAATTTGTCGACACTAAAATCCGATCCGTATCTCTTCGTTTTAAGAGTCCCTTTCTTCTGTACGATTTATGTTTATATCACATGATTTTATGACAGTCTATGAACACATTTCATTTTGTGTTTTAATTCGGCTTGAGTTTACGACCATAATGGCCTCTTCATTAGACAAACCGAATGTGTTTGTTAGTGCTCATGCCGGATGCTTCCGGTCGAACTACTCACGCATAAAGAGCGTGAATGAAGGCATCATTTATGGGTTTAATGTCTGCGCGTTACAATTTTAGTTTTAGTTTTAATTAGAAGGACGCTGAAATATGCGGCGGGTGCAAATGAATCTAAACGTTGTAAGCCTAAAGCTGTGGCTTCTGTATGTTTGCCAAAAAGTGATGGATGGTTCAAAAATCCACATTTTTAAAAAGGATTGCGCCATTGGCTTGGAGGGAGGAGGGGGACAGGCTGTAGTCTTCTGATCCGTCCCCCAGGAGGCTGTGCTTCCCCGGCTCCCTTTGTTCCGCCTCGCCGGTGTGGGTTGAGTCGGTTACGGGGAGGCTGCGCTCATCCCCCCAATAATAACAACAACAGCAGCAAAGCACCGAGGAGAAAACCCACAAGCGAGGGGGCGAGGGAAAAGAGCCCCGGAGGAAGTCACGCGAAGACGGGTGGTGCCTTTTGGGAAGAGACGAAGAAAGAAAAGTTGCCTCTGATGCGTTCGCGGTCGCGGGCAAAAAGTCGGACAGAATTGCAGGGTGCGAAAACGACACCTCGGGGAGACTTCTGGTCGTTTTTGATGCTCGCTTTCGGGAACCTAAGTGCTAGCCCGTCAGACGGATCCACGCGGCGGACTCAACCCTTCTGCCATTCTAAGCATCCATATTTGCATCCCCCCCAGCCCAGGGAGTGGCATCCTCCCTTTTCCCTGGAAGGAAAATTACAAGCGGCTTCCCTTTATATCTGGACCCTCGTGTGAATCACCGTGAGTATTTACTGTGTTTGTTTTTTCTTTGTTGAATGGGATGAGGCGTTTTTCCGCCTTCCTTGCCCCAGTCTGTGGCTCACAACAATGGAGCAAAGTGATGCATTTTAGTGGACGTGCGCATTATGTACCCCCATCTCCATCCACTCGCCCCAGCACTATCAGGTGCAGGCCTCAAGATGGTGGAGGCTTTCATTTGGAACAATTATCAGTATCCTTGACCCATTTAATAGCTCTGCATGTGTCACCACATGCCACAACATTAGGGACGGGTGGGGGTGTGAGGTTGTGTGATAATTATGATGATGTTCATTTTTAACCGTGTGGCATCCTCAGCGAGGGTCTGATGGAACATTGTGTTTGTTATTGGGCTCGAAATTGAAGAGGCACTGCAGTATATCAAACCGAGAGGTGCCGGTAAAAATTCGTGAGACCTGACTGGAGGTAATGCAAGAAAATTTCAGGTTTTGTTAGAAACTAATAATTTGTGGAGAACATTGAAATGGAGGAACTGCTGCCTTTTAGCGAGGAGGGTGGCTTCAATGGAAAATTTCTGAAAAGGGACAAAAGTTCTTATATGTAGCTTACTGTACATAAAAATCATTCAAGAAAAATAATATCCAGAAAAAATGGTGATATATATAAGAATAAAAGCCACATTTAAAGAAAAAAAAAGATTTCAAGAAGATGTCATATTTCAAGAAGAAATGTGTTTGGTAACCAGAATTTAAGACATGTTGGAATTAATTATGCATGAACAAACTCTAACTTTATTCTTCTAGCATTAAAATCCGAAAACTGCATTCTTCCTTTTTCGTCTTTCTTTGCACATTATTTTAGTCGCAAACACCCCTTAAAATCTGTCTAATTTAGAATGAACCAGCAGTTGAAAAATATCCAAATATGTCCTTCATGTATGTTCCAGTCATGGTGGCTAACGGTTCATTCTTACTGTCTGTTCTGCTGCCTTTTGTTGGTTTTAGCGACATTCCCTCTTCCGGTCTAATAATCTTTCCTACGTTTACAGCTGTAAAACATGGAGGGAGACGGTCACCACCTTCAAGCTTAGTGCCTTCGCCATTTATTAAAAAAAAAAAAAATCAAATAAACCATGAACGTGCTCAAGTCCAGCGGTCTGAAGATCCCCGGCCGCGGGCCCAAGCATTCCAGCCCGATGGGAAGGAACGCAACCTCCTGCTCCCCCGTGCCCCTCAAAGACAGTAAGTCACGCCCTCCCCCGCTGGGAAAAATGAAGAAAAACGTCTGGTTGTCATTGCTTTTTACTGACTCACAGCTGTGCTGCGTGACACGCTATTTCGCGGAATACACATGATGCGCGCTGTAATAATCGTCATGGTTAATTACATGACTGTAACCGTCGAAAAAAACCATTATTCTTTGCTCATTTCTTGAGTTTTTAAGACAAAAGTAGTACTCGCTCCATTGTGAAGGAAAAAAAAATTGAGCTGAATGTTTGCCAAGATTTAACCTAGCTTTTCTCAGTCTAGTAGAAAGTAGAAAGAAGTAGAAATTGTCGCTAAATGGGCGTATGAAATCCCAGCCTGCTCAATGTAAACGCTTCCCACGCATTGGCTGCTAAATCACAGCCTCGATGTCACGTTAGCATCCGCGCGACGTTGTGTTCAACCGCGGTCACGGTTTTACGACTGGGTACGTTTCACAATTTCAGCGCGTCCTTGCCGAGGTCATTTTTCTTTATTTGTGCCCGGCGGCTTAAATGGCATCACGTTACAGCTATCCACACTTGGGGATCAGAAAGATAATCCGTGAAACGTTGCACGCGGCCTAACATCTGTTTCCGAGCTGGGATCTGTGCGACAAGGATGGAACCAGGGCTAACGGAACAAAAAAAAAAATGCTACATATGCTAATAGTTATTAACAGCTGAACAATACACCCGACCAAAATGTGATTCCTCATGTGGTCTCCACGTGATGTGCCTCAAGTGTTTTTGTTGTTGTTTTCCACGTTTGTTTCAATCGAGCTAAACGCTTGCCCCGCACAAACGAAGAACGGCTCAAACGCGACACCTGCGCAGAAAAAAAAAAAAAAAAAAACGCCAGCTGTGTGGCCAATTGCCCCGACTTGATCTTTTAGCGCGGCCTCCTGCATCTGCCGCTGTCCGCGACTGCATTTGAAGCGCTTGTAAATAACCGAGGCGGGCCGGTGGCAAGAGGTGTGTCCACTGCCAACACTGGGAGATGGAAGAAAGTTATGTGGAGGTTTCATTGTGCGTAGAGAGGGGGAAGGGGGGGGGGGGGTGAATGGCGCCTGTTCACATTGCCCGAGCACAATGGTCAAAGTGGAGGCTTGTGTTGGGAGCCTTCGCTCCGGGTTGGCTTTTTTTAGCCCAAGCCCCCCTCGTGTTGCCTCAGCGAGACAAATCAAAAGGCCCGGATGGTTGCGTTACAAGCGTTCAGCAGCATTTCCTGTTTTCTTCTCCAGCTCTTAAATGGCCCTCGAAGCTCCTCCCTGGTCCCTTGCTCAGCTCGAAAAGGGCTGATCCCCCCCCGACGGAGCAAACCAGGCGTCCTCAATCTTTTGGTGGCCATGCACTTTTTACACGGGAATACTTTTGGATGAAATTTGCCTCCGAAATGGTAGCTTCAAGCCAAAATGGCTGACCTTCTGTTGACTTTCGGTGAACGGGAAGTCAGGTTTTTATTCATATATATTATTTATTCACAGGTTTTGCCAGGTATTATTTTCCTCAGTATTAGTAGTTGCCATAACGAGTGCCTTTTGGGCGAGTTTGAGCAGGATGTCCCCCATTTCCATAACAACGGCAACATATGGCAGCAATTGGGGCATAAACCTCCAGCATCGGGGCCACAAAGCCTCGGGCAGGTTTTCAACTCGGGTAGGGGTGGAGCGGCCAGGAAAACTCACACCCACACTCACATTTTTGCCAAGAATGGCGAGTTGAACCGCAGATGCGTCTCACTGACCCACTTTTCGGGTTCCAATTAGAGTTGGGCGACACAATCTGCGCCGTTGTGCTGCACACTGACACGCGCGTCTTGCTTTTTTTTTTTCTTGCCGGCACGACGACATGGTCAAAAGGGGGATTGATGAGAAGCTCACAATGTTGTTCTCTTTGCCTCCACATGGTGGCGGCAGGGAGTAAAAGTGGCTTACTTTGCGAGTGTTATTTTGTCCCCCGGGCCGATGCTTTAATTGTAATGTCATCGGCCCGCAGATGCTCCGGTCAAGCCCGGCACGCCGCCCAAAGCGTCGGAAGAGGGCGACGAGGTGGCGGGCGACTACACGGTGGGCGAGCAGGTGTGGGTGAATGGCGTGAAACCCGGGGTCATCGCCTACCTCGGGGAGACCCAGTTCGCCCCGGGCCAGTGGGCCGGGGTCATCCTCAACGACCTCCTGGGCAAGAACGACGGCTCGGTGGGCGGCGTGCGCTACTTCGAGTGCCAACCCCTGCAGGGCATCTTCACGCGGCCCTCCAAGCTCACGCGGCAGCCGGCGGCCGAGGGCGGCGACGGCCTCTCCGCCGAGTCCCTCTGCGCCCATAATCAGACCCTGCAAGGCGGCGGTGGCGCCCCTGTCGGGCCGCGGGCGGCGGCGGCGGTGCCGCCGCTCCGGGACGGCCTGCTCAACAGCGCCATCAAGACGGGAAACGAGTCGGGCTCCAACATGTCCGACAGCGGATCCGTCAAGAAAGCCGGCGATAAGGACCTGAGGGCAGGCGATCGTGTTTTGGTGAGACTCTTTTTCTTACGGCCAACAATGGATGGATGGATACCTCATTACGGAAACAATAACCATTTTTTTGGGGGGGGGGGGGGCATCAATGAGAAAGATACAAGATGGAAAGAAAATCAATTTCTCATGGAATAGAAATATGTCTGTGCCCTCAGGTGGGGGGCTCCAAGATGGGGGTGATTCGCTACATGGGGGAGACGGACTTCGCCAAGGGGGAGTGGTGCGGCGTGGAGCTGGACGAGCCTCTGGGGAAGAACGACGGCGCCGTGGCTGGGACAAGGTATGCCCCCCCCCCCAAAAAAAAAATCTGTTAAAGCTTGGACCTTCGCACCCACTGACTTCCTGTCTTGATCGGACAGTTTTTTTTGGTTTTTTTTTTTTAATGAATTCAATCAATCCGCCCCCCCCCCCCCCCCCCCGCCGCCCTGCAGATACTTCCAGTGCCTCCCCAAGTTCGGCCTGTTCGCTCCCATTCACAAGGTGATCCGCATCGGCTTCCCGTCCACCAGCCCGGCCAAGGCCAAGAAGAGCAAGCGCGTGGCCATGGGGGTGTCGTCGCTGGCCCACAGTCCCAGCAGCTCGTCCATCAGCTCCGTCAGCTCGGTGGCGTCGTCGGTGGGCGGCCGGCCGAGCCGCGCCGGCCTGGTGAGTCAACGGCTCCCCCGATCGGGAACGACGGCTGCGTCGTTACTTTTTTTTGCTGACGAAGGCGCGCACGGCCTCAAAAAACGGGGACGGCACCGCATTGATTTTGCTGGCCGGCTCACGCCCCCTTTTTTCTACTTTGCTTAATTGCTGGCGGCCTTTCTGATCAACTTGAGTGTGCGTCCGTCGCAACGACGCCCGCGGAAGCAGGAACGCTCCGCTTGAGTGATGCGGAACTGCCCCCCCCCCCCCCACCTAACCCCCCCCCCGTGATTGAGCGACATTGATTCACTCGAAATACACTCGTTGGCAGGAAATTCTGCTCCAAAGCACAAAGCTGTTCTAAAACCATTTCATAAATAGAGTTGATTGATTTAATTGGATCATAACTGCACATTATTATTCATAGTTGTTTTTTTTTATTATTATTTATGGAGATTTATGATTTGTATTCAGGGGTATTTCTTTTTTTACTACATGTAAAAATATAAATTCTTCAATTTTACGTCTTGTAAGGTACCCAAATGACAGCGATTTTAGATTTTATTAATGTTTCTCATTTTAAATTCTTTTTCAATTAAAAATTGGTAGTTTGTGTCATTTGTGTCATTGTATCATTGTGTCGTTTGTGTCATTTCTTATATCATTTATTCATTTAGATGAACAAGAGAATCGCTACAAATAATTCCAAGTCAGCTGCAGTGTACCACATGTGCTGCGTTGTTAGTTTATGATCATTAAATAGTATATCATGTATTGGCAATATTCTGCATATCATAGATCGTGATTTACTGCCCAAACATTTTCAGGCTTTGAAAATGCCGCATCATGTCGTCCTTACCTGTTGATTTATTTCCCTTGTCCTTGCCTGATACGGCCCCAACGGATTTCAAGCTGACGGAGACGTCGTCGCGCTACGCCCGCAAAATCTCGGGCACCACCGCGCTGCAGGAGGCGCTGAAGGAGAAGCAGCAGCACATCGAGCAGCTGCTGGCCGAACGCGACCTTGAGCGCGCCGACATGGCCAAAGCCACCAGCCGCATCGGCGAGGTGGAGAAGGAGCTCAGCGCCCTCAAGTCGCAGCACGTGCAGGTAAGCAAACGTACCCCCGCGCCCAAGCGGCTCGTACGGGATCGCTCCATCCTGACCCCGATGTCCTTTTCTGTAGTACGTGTCGGAGAACGAGGGCGCCCTCCATCAAGTGACGGCCGCCTTGGCCGGCGTGCAGAAAGCCAAGGTGGAGCTGGCCAATCAGCTGGAGGAAGAGAAAAGGTCTACTGGAAAGTTCAGTGGGGAAAACCGAATCGCGCTTAGCATGTTAACGTAACGCCCGTGTTGTTTTTCAGGAAAGTGGAGGACCTTCAGTTCCGAGTGGAGGAGGAGTCCATCACCAAAGGAGACCTGGAGGTAAGCCAAAATTGAGTCGTCACTTGTTGCTCGGCGGAATTTTGTTTTCAACCAGGGTAGCAGGCACTGCAATGACGGAAGCTTTTGTTTTTGTTTTTTTTCTGGTCACATGACTTGTTGCTAGGCAGAATTCAAGGGGAGACAGAATGGACGGGTCTATGTTTCCCGGGGACGTCGCTTGTTTGATTGGAGTGATTCAAGGGGGCAAACCCAATTAAAAGACCCGAAAGTCATGCTCGTGAAAGGGAAATTTGGCACAAAAATGTGAGATTTTGTCCACCATCATTTGTAAATCATGATCATTGATCATGATCAAAAGTTGTTTTTGGGGTTTTTTTTCCATTTAACCGCGTTAGCAATGGAGCTCATCTCCCCCAGCCGGCTCACTTTTTGGACTCGCAGGTGTGGGAAAGCAAACAAGCAAACCGAAAAAAAAATCATAATGATCGGCTTGAACGTTTTATTTAGGTGCAGTAAAGCTTGTTTTTGCCAACAGGGAAGATGCAAGCATGTCTCCTCATCCTTGGGGTTGGGTAAGACGACCAAGGTGACCGATTTTTTTTTTTTTCTCCTCCCCAAAATGCGACCTGATCTTGTTTTGGATGCCACATCTCATAACTTTGCTGCTGTCAATTGGGAATTTCTCTGTCGTGAGACGAATGAAGGTTTTCTTATTCTTGTTCTTCACCTTACACACGCTTGCTCTATTTCCTCTTGTGTGCTGTGATGTCTTCCATCCAAATCGAGTCGTGGCTTCAAAGTAGAAAAGGACTTTGCGGTCGTTTCAATTGGATGCTTGACTTTCAGACGATCCGACATCGACTGCTCTCTTCTCACAATTTTCCACTTTGGCACGGGCACGTGGCGCTAATCCAGTTTGAAATGTTTGTACAGGGTGCTACGGATTCCTCTCCTTTGGCTGATCACATTGCTTGGAAATGACTGTCGCCTTTTCTCAGAAAAATAGTTTGCTTGGATTTGTGGACTCTTGTCTTTTGCTTGCCGCTAAATAAATCGAATCGAAAAAAAGGAAAACAAGCAAACCAATTCATATTATGTATTAAAAATGTTTAAAAAAGTCACCTGTTGCTAGGCAGAATTTTAACCATCGCGGATAAATTTACCTGCAAGTGTACAGTAACATCAAAGATGTGAACAACCTCAGATTTCACAAGACACATAAAACGAGTCATTTAGCAAAATCTGATTTGGCTAATTGTTTTCGTCATGTTTTTTCTAAAATAGTATTTGATTACTCATTTGTATTTTTCAAAATGACACCACATCTCAAATAAAATAACTCCTCTGTTGTCCCTGATGACAGCAAACCACAGTGGAGGAGCAGAGTCGCATTGCCCAGCTGGAAGAGGAGCTCCGCCGAACCAGGGCCGAGATTGAGACCCTGCGGGTTCGGCCGCCGGGCTACGCCGCCGCCCCAGCGCTCGACGCCGAGACGTTGGCGCCCTGCCGACAGGAGACTGAAGCCCTTAAATTGCTGGCGGAAAAACAAAGTCAGGAGATCTGTGAGCTGAAGCTGAAGGTCCAACAGTCCACTAAGGAGAACATGGACATGATGGATGCCTGGAAGGTAACTAGCCAATCACGAGCTGGAAAAAAAAGTCACTTGTGGAAAAGGCTGTTCATCCGCGAGCAGTCAGGCGGTGCTAGCTTAGCATCTGTTAGCCACGTTTTAGCGTCTCTGTGCCAGTGGTAGCCCTCCATTTGCCATGTATTGTCTGGATTATCTTAGCAACCACCAGTTTTAGGTTGTATATAATATATATATTATCGTGGTGTATATATTGTCATCTGTTGGTTTAGCAACATGTTAAGCATCTTTGGCTTTTGTTTTGGCCCAAGTTCATCATGTATTGGTCTTTGTTAGCCGTATATGGGCCTCTGTTAGCGTAGCAATTGCCAGTTTTGAATAGGCCTCTGCTAGCGTAGCATCTTTGAGCTAGATGTTAATAGATATGCGGGCCATCGAGTTTGATAGGAAAAGGCCAGCTTTTCATCCTCTTTTGCTCGTCCCCACGCAGGCGAAATTCGACTGTCTCGTGAGCGATCACCAGCGGTCGCTGGAGGAGCTGAAGGCCTCCTTCTCCGGCGGCCAATCCGCACCCGAGGGCCAAGAGCCGGGTGTCCAGGAGCTGCGGGCCGCCCTGGAGGGCCTGAAGATGGAGCACCAGCTTGAGGTGGAGAATCTCAAGGCCAAGTACAAAATCGAAGCCGCCATCCTCACTAAAGAACGGGAGGACCTCTGCGCTCGCCTCCGAGACGCTAAGGAGCAAACGGGTCGGGAGGCCGCGGAGGAGGAGGCCTCCGACAAACTGCAGAGGGCTGAGAAGAGGCTGGCGGAGATGGAGGTGCTTCAACGGGAGCTGAGGGAACAGCTGGAGATGTCCGAGAGCAAGGTGTCGGAGTACCGAGCTTTGCAGGAAGTCAACCGGGAGGAGGTCCAGAAGCTGCAAGAGAAGCTGAGGGTGACGGCCAATCGGCTGAGGGCCATCCAGACCGACCGCGATGCTCACGTGAGCGATAACGAGCAGCGCTAGCATCCGGTGTCTGATGGACGCTCGTGTAACGCTTTATTGTCATAGGTGATCGAAGACAACCACCTTTCGGACGAGAAGCTAAAGCAAAACATTGAAGGTACGACTTACGTTTTGTCCGACGGCCTGTTTACGGAGCAAACGGGTTGAGCCGATATGACCGTAATTGTCTTAAATGCTCTTCTCACAAAGTCGCGAGGATGTAAACCATTGTCGGTTTTTTTTTTTTCCCCCAGAAATCACAGAGAAGCTGATGAAAAGGGAAAAAGAGGTTTCCACCCTCACCTCCCAAGTCGAAGCGCTCAAATCTCAAATTGGAGGCAAGTCTAGCAAAACAACGTCGCCATATTTACTCGACAAACTTCCAAATGTTTCCCACTTTTTTTGTTTTGCCGGCAGTTTTGGAGGGCAAAGTTCGTACGGGGGAAAGGAAGGCGGAAGCTCTAGCGCGGGACAAGGTGCGCGTGGAGACGGAGCTTGAATCCATGACCAGGAAATCCCACGATGCCTCTGGGCAGCTGCTCAGCATCGGCCAGGAGCTGTTGAAGAAAGAGGGGTAAAAAAAAAATTGGAGCTATCGGCTTTTAGCGTCTGCCAGGATCTTCTTGTCGTCACGTTGGCCTTGTGGTATTGTCCCTTTTTTAGCCGCGCGTCTGCTAGCCGTTTGCTTAGCCTTTCCCGGCCATACTTGGTCTTAGCTTAGCTCTTAGCTTACCATCCGATCCCCTCGTGTTAAATCTGTTCACTGCGTTTTCGCAATTGTTCCTCCTTCGTCGGCCACATTTCGGTGTGAGAACCAAGGTCTTTTGTGACTCGGTTCGTACCAGGAGCCTCAACGAGTTGCGGGTTTTGCTCCTGGAGTCGCGTCGGCACTCTCGCGAGATGGACAAAGACCTCAACCGCGAAATGCGCAAGGCCGAGTGGAAGGTGAAGGAGCAAAAACTGCAGGAGGATATCAAGACGCTACGGGACAAACTTCTGATGCTGGTGAGAAAACCAAAGACGACACATTTTCGGATTTGGCGATCAATGGATGAAGTGGAAAAGCATTTTGTTGTTGTTGTTGTTGTTGCTTGCCTTTATTCCAGGGCCGTGAGAGCTTCTCCCCGGATCACCGCCGTCACTCCATGCTGGACCCTTCGGCTCTGGACTCTGAGGTGACCCGCCTTCGCCAGCAGCTGCTCGGCACCGAAGACGCCCTGAGGACGGCCCTGGAGCACAATCAGCAGGTGGACCAGCTGGTGCAGGCCATGGGCAAGCATCCGGAGAAAAGCCCGGTAAGGTCCTCTGTTGCCGTTGGATGACAGGTGAACCCCGTTCAGGAGAAACGATGTTGAAAATGGATGGATGCCTCCTTTCAAATCAAGTCTGGTTCTTCTCTTCCAGATGCACGGAGCCCGCAAATCAGCCAACGGAATTCACCACCAGGAAGCCGACAGCACTCAAAACGTCCGTATCTTCTCCGGTTGACTTTTCTCATGGTGGCCTACATCCGCCGGTGCTGAAACGTCTTTGTTGTTGTCGGCTCGGCGTTTTCAGGAGCAGCACTGATGGTGAAAGCTGAGAACGGATCAACGGGGGACTCGAGAGGAACGTCAGAACCTGCCACGGGACGCATGAAGTTGATACCGTAACCACGCATGGTCGCCGTAAATGCACCTTTTTATTGAGTTGCAAGGACCAAGTACTGTAAATTAAACGCCTCATGGGATTCTAGAGCAAATTAGCTACCCAACGAAGGCAACTTTCCTTGTTTTGCAGTTGCGGGAATGCCTCAAATCCAAGAACTTTTACCACTGGGTCACTTTTGTTTGTTCTTTTATTTATGACGTTGAAATAATCTCAAAATAAGACTCGCAGAGAGTGCAGAACGATTCCTGCGTGCTTGAAAGTTGAAGTGGCCATGCCGAAGGGTCTGTGTCACAACCTGTCAAATCCTTCACGAGTTTGATTGACTGGGTATGGAAGTGACATTTCAAAGAAAACAAGGTCTCACTGGTTGTACCTGTGACAGCTCCAGAAAGAAACCACGCTATGTTTCCAATGATTGGACTCAAAATGCCACTGCTCATACAACGACCCCAATAAAAATAATTTATATAAAAAAAAAGATGCAGGTATGTCCACTTCTGGTATTATTCACCAAAGTGACTAGTTGTACCTGTTCCAGAGCCGGTAAGACATCAATCAATTTATGGTTTGTGTGATTGGACTCCTCACTTTCAAAAGTGCCACCCTAGTGCCAGGCATTGGTGTACACCAATTGTTCCAGCGCCAAATGCAATCATATTGGGTACGGTCCTCATCTGGAATAATCAAGGCGCCAAAATTAACACATTTGATGGTACCACCCCAAAAACAAGACCACTTAAGGTACGCTAGCCAACACCGTATGGCTACTGTCTGTATCCGTTTTCCGGGGCTAAAAAGCACCAGTTCTGCAATCTGTCAAAGTCGAGACCGCAGTGACAAACAAATGTACACATGTAAGTTATGAAAAGACTTTTCTCTCGGAGTGCAGGAAGAAGAACAGAATGGCTGGTGGTTTCTTGGGCTCAAACCTGCCAGCATCCAAGGTCTTCCGGCTGTTTTCAACCGTTTTGTGGTTTGTAGTTGGCTCTCGTACTGTAACGGGAACGCTCATGATCGAGATTACTGCCGCAATGCTTTCCCAGACTGACTCATTAAATACTTACAACCCAAAACGGTTTTCTTCTCTTGGGTTGCTGCTGCTTCACATCTGCAGAAGTACTTGAATCCATTTTGAATGCACAGGTGTGTGTGTGCGTGTGTATAATTATTTTTTTACAGTATATTTGTTAACATTTCATATGACTTACATCTTCAATATTCACAGATTGAAAAGAATTTATCCACACGCCTTAAAAGTATGCCTGACTTTTTTTTTAATAAAGAGTATTTGCCCCTTGCAAATAACCCTTTGGTTCATTTTTATATTATGCAGATTGTACATACATAATTTGAAAAATATATTTGTAATCGTTTTGATTTGCTTTTAAGCAGTTACCTTTTCAATTAGATTATATGTATTCACTTCCTTTTTCTTTCTGATAGAAAGCTGTGTTTTTTAAAAACATTTTATATAGATATATTTTTGCCCTAAATGACTTTTTTCACGAGTACTTTAAAAATGATCTACGCTGTTTTTAAATGTGTATAAATCAGAAAACAATGGTTCACTTTTAAAAACACTTTTCTGCGCATATTTTTTTAGCAGCATTTTTGTTTCACGTGACATACATGGGTCATATATAACTTTTAAACAATACAAAGCTGCATTTCCTTTTTTTTAACTACTGTACACACCAATATGTTTTGAGAAGTTTTCGAGACGAATGCTGGTAATAAATACATTTATTTTTCGCACTACTATGAGCATTGATGGGCCGCACTCAACGCTATCTTTGGCCCCTGGGCCTCATGTTTGCTAACCTGCTGTGTAATTCATTTTCTCGCTGGCATTCACTTAACTTGTTTGGACGGATGCGATAAAATGATGAAACACGCCCGGAATTTCCCTTTTCTCCTTTTTTGGCCCACCGATTTCCTTCCCGGACCTTTTCCGGTTAATCTGCTCGGCCCCGCCGGCCGCAGCCAATGGACGCTGCCGTTGAGTTGGGGTTGGGATTAGCAGGAGGGCGAATGACTTTCAATTTTACTGGATTACAGAACAAAGAACGAGAAGGAGGTGCAAAAAGGACACTTCTACTAGTACTGCTGTGGAAGAAAAATAAGAGCGAGAGACGTGGGTACAAAGATTGAGATTAAGATTACGTCCGTTTATTTTGTCGAAGTGTTTTGAGCAACATTCGTGTTTTTTTTAAACGATGGATTAAAAAAAATTCCGGGATTGACGGCAACCGACAAAAGCGATTTAATCGCGAATTAAGGTGAGATTGCTCTTATTTTTCCCCATCTTTCGACTGTTACACACCATATTTACATCGTACAATGTACATAAACGGGCAAATGTGTGAATTGTACGTGGATAATATATAGATTATTTCGCGACGACATCAGAGAGCGGGGGGGGGATGCTAACGTTCATGAACTAGCTAGCCAGCTACTTAGCTTGCCCGTTAGCTAATTAGCTCGCACTTGGTTGCTTGTTGAACACCTCAATTAATAACTGTCAGTGACCGAATTCACCCAGCAACAAAATGAAGACTCGCCTATCTTGTGGTGTGAAGACTACGAGTGCGTGGTGTCAGTTGGCTTTTTATTTACATTCGTCCTTCACTTAAGTGTCCGTTTTAAAGGTTATTAGGCTCACGCGACAAAGCCAGCCGCTGCACAGACAAACGGAGCGTTTCGTACGCACCATTTTAATCTTTTTACCAAGGCATTGCTCGAGTTTAGGATTACTTTTTTCCATTGTTGTTTTACAGCACAACAGTGTATTGAAGCATATTATTTGTGGTCATCATTTTATTCATGAGATAAATGATAAAACCAACAAGTGTCGTCGCTGTTTGTGAAGACATTGTTAATGGAAAAATGATTTTAAATAATAAGGTCAGACTTAAATTACACATTTAAACCAACGATTCACCAAAAACTCCTAGTTGAGATTCCATTGGGGAACATGGTGAGCTAGTGGTTAAGCACGTGTGCACCACTGTTGTCAAATTTAGGTTTGAGTCCCAAAGGCTTCTGGCCAATGTCGAGTTTCGGGCAAATATAAGGGCTGCTTGAACATTCTGGTGTTGAAATATATTCGTGTCATATGTTTTGCTTGTCTGTGTTGTTGCTCCTTGTGTGCTAAAATAATTTGTCATCGTAAACTAGGCCCGGGGGTTTCGACACTCGCTGAAATTTTGGAGGGATGTGGCACATTGTCCACACTATCCAATTTTTCATGGCTAATCCACAACATTTTCTACACGACTCACAGGCGTCTTTGGGGGTGTGTCAGATTTTCATAAAAACCTTTTAATCTTGATTATTTCGAGTCTAGTTCCTCAAAATGTCCACATTGCACCACATTTTTTCACAGTATTTATATAAAATTGGGGGGCTTTCCATATATTCCACACTATTTGCAGAAACAGTGAATGCCCCGTTTTTTGTGAGGTGTACCCGACGTTCAACACCGTTGACATTAAAAAAAAAAAAAAGGCGCCACATTCTTTACACTGTTCATAGAAACCATACATTGTTGAGGAGTGCGCCAAAAATTTCCACACACTGTTCCCATTACCTTAAGTGTCCGAATTTGTGTGATGCACAATTTCCCCCATGGTATTAACACAAAGCCTCACTCCAGCAGGTTCGTATGTCATCGCCATTGACTGTGTATACTTTATCATCCTGCAAAATCTGAACTCCTCCTGCGTCACGTCCTGATCTGGTCGATGTGTTCAGGCCCTAATCGGTGAAGAGGAGGGAGAGGTGGGGGGTGTTTGAATGTTTGCTGTGGCCTCAGGGGAAACGCATTTAGACGACCACGCCCGCCTCTTCCTCTTCGTCCATCTTCCTGCTCTGTCAGTTGAGCCAGAGGCCGGCATAATGGTTGGCAGTGTCTGCAGAGATTAAAGGGCCAGCGCCACATTGTTCGCATGCCCCGAGATTAGTTTCCAAGGAGACGGGTTGCGGTTACCGTGGCAACGCGGCTGCGCCGGTCAGCCTCGTCTTCGTTAGCTCGCCAGGCACGTGACTGAAAGAGCTATCTGATGCTAAAATAACAGATTATTTATTACATTCATTGGGGCGGCGCACGGCGCACATTAATCAACACAAGAATAAACCGATCAAGACGCGGTCCAACGGCGGCACTCCAGGGGCAAATTTATCAAGATGCTAACTTTGTATTTCACAGATCCTATCAAATGCTAAACTAGTAGTTGTAGCAAAAAGGGACGAACTGGTGACTCAGATATTGGAACATGGCTTCCAAATGCGAAGCTAACAGAGCCAACATGATTTCATGCGTTGACTAGTCATTCGTAGGTGCAAACACACCTGGCTAACCGATGCTAAAGTAACCGAGGTCTGTCTGTCTGTCTGTCTGTCTGTCTGTCTGTCTGTCTGTGTCTGTCTATCTATCTATCTAGAGGACATGACAAGAAGATGCTAAGCTAACCCAACGCAGCATTAGACTTTATGAAGCTAAAAATGTGGCTAACAGAGGCTAACCGGTGCTAAGCTAATAGATGACGACAGATGCTAGTATGTGGCTAACACATGCTAGCATATGGCGAATGGATGCTAACAGGTCTAAAGTGTGTTTTTGTTGTCTCTCCAGAGGCCATGTCTCAAATGAGGAAGCTGGCATGTGACGGCGTGCGGCCCACCTCCCGCTGCGACCCTCCGGTTCCGGCGCTGTCGGCCCGGCAGGAGATCCTCACCAGCTTGGTGTCGGCCCTGGACTCTGTGGTAGGTCCGCCATCGCACATCTCGCGAGATGTACTCGCCAAACGTGGTGTAGTGACCGAGTGTTTTGTCCAGTGTACGGCCATGTCCAAGCTCAACGCCGAGGTGGCCTGCATCACCGTCCACGAGGACAGCGTCATCGCACTCGGCACGGAAAAGGGGCGAATTTTCCTCAACTCCAAGAGAGAAATCCAGACGGAATTCTACAAGCATTGCCGTAAGTTTCCAGCAGCTATTTTTCAAGCGTGACACGTTGATTACTCCCCGCGCCCCCTCCCCGGAGAACAAATCTGTCGCCTGTCCGGTGTGATGACGCCGTGGAATGCAAAACAAGCTGGCCCTTCAACGCCACTCGCGTTCTTTTCTCGCAGGGGCGGCCACTTGCCTGCCCAACATGACCGTCGCCAAAGACCAAGACGTGGAACCGGCGGGCAAGGCGGGAAAGGAAGGCGAGCACGGGAAACTCGGCAGAGCACCCGCACTCCCTCCGCCACTGCCGCCGCCACCACCTGACACTCAGTCCAACATTTTTGTCCTGAGGAAGATGGTGGACGAGGTCTTCACCGTTCTCTACAGTAAGCACTCTCTTCAAAATCATGCCGGGGTCAGGTAGCAACTGTAAAACTGTTTGAGGGTGCGCCATGTTTTTTTTTTTTTAACCGAACCCGTAAATGGAATGGTTTTGTTTTTTGGGGTGCTGCCACACATTTTCCGCCCTATTTACAGAAGACAAAGGGTTGGAGGGTGCACTATGTTTCTCCTTTTAGTCACCCCCAAAAATGTAAATGTGATGTTAGTGGCTGGGCTGGATTTTTTGTTTTTGTTTTTGTTTTTGTTTTTGGTCTGAAAACAACGGATTCCTCTGTGGTGTGTGCAGGTGAAGCGGCCGGAAAGAGCACCCTAGTGCCCGTGCCTTACGAGTGGCTCCAGAAAGAGCCGGCTTGCCTTGTGGCCCGCGGCCTACCGGAGGGCGTTTCCTTGAGGAAGCCATCCGAGTATGACTCCAAGACGCTCATAAAGATTCTGGAGCAAAGCAACAGGATACACTTCACCGTCACAAGGTCAGTACCTAACCCAGGCCAGATATTTGCCCGCATTTTTCGGGGGTGCCCCGAATATTGCAAACTATTCAAATCAACCCCGATGTCATATTTTTGGGGGGAGGGTCAAGACTGTAAACGTAAAGGCGTTTCGAGACGAGCCACATTTTCCACACAATTCACAAAAACTTTAAATGTTCCATTTTTGGGAGGTGCACCAAATATTTATTTCTGTGAATAAAAACCGTCATGCTTTTTGGAGGCTTTCGCCACCGACTCAAAATTTTCTGGACGATTCAGAGAAACGGAAAATGTAGTTTTCATCAAATGTTCCACAATGTTCACCGTGAACTGGAGGCAGATCAGGAACCGCAGTGGAGTTTGGAACTGTCGCGCGTCCACAACTTAGACTGAACAGGAACCCGTGCGGAACCATTTTAGCGCCACAATTTGGTTGCGTGACTCATTCCGGTTCTGCAGCCAATTCTGTGACGAATTCTGGATCTGCAAATAGTTTCAGAGAGCGATTCTAGTTTGACGTGCGTCTCCTCCGGTCTGCGCGCAGGCCGACGGAAGACTTGTCTCGCGAAGCCAAGTCGGTGAGCGCGGAGCTGGGCCATCAAAGCTCTTCCGGCAGCCCCGTGGCTCAGGGCGGCGCTGGCCCAGTCAAGACTACTGCCCAGGTAGTCACACCGTCAAGTCCCGCCACTTCCGCCAACTCTGTTCTCTCAAACTTCCTGTACGGCATGCCCATGTCCTCCAAACCCCACCCAGATGGTCCGCTGGACTTCAAACCCTCGTCGCTCCTCAACCTGGGCAAGGACCGACTGGCCAAGTGGACAGACAAGGGCGCATGCGGGAAGGAAGCTGCTAGCATTGGTAATACCCCCGGTGGAGTCGGGCCTGGGATCTGAAGCGGATGCAGCGAATGTCGCTAAACTCTTCTTCGTCTTGTTATTATTTTTCAGATGAGACAACAAAAGTACCCGGTGAGCAGGGTCAGACACCTGCGAGTGTTCACATATCCAAGAGGCTACTTTTCTCCATCGTGCATGAAAAATCAGGTATGCTTCAACCCTTTGGTCTTTGACGCCGAATCCGGTACGGTCATTCTGCAGCCTCGTGTGATTTCGTAGCGGCACAGAATCAATCAAAGTAGGACCGCAGCTAATTTTCCAACTCAACTACTCCATTTTTGGGGCACAGACACAAATCTTTGTGGGGGGGGAAAAAATTGCTGTAAACGTAAGCTGGCTCTGAGTCTTTTACGCAGAACCCGGCACAATATTGCCATGAGTGACTTTTCATGTAAAGTGATTCCGATTCCTGTTTTGAGGTGGGTGGGTGTATTTTGCCAGGTTGGATGGGGCAACTGGGAAAAGTGATATCTTGTCTCAATGAAGCAGCATGTGGCTCAACGCCTGCACAATATCTCCTCAGTGGTGCGAAAAGGGGCTAAAGTGCGCTAATAACTTGGCAACCGAGTGTAAAAAAATAAAATAAAAATTAAATGGCGTCCACCCTCCAATAACGTCTGGGAATCAAGGGCTTGTATTATTAAAAACAAAAAGAACAATACATTCATGTTTTTCTTTTTTTTTTGTCATCCTCTTCAGAAAAATGGGACTCATTCATCCGAGAGACGGAGGATATTAACACGCTAAGGGAATGCGTCCAGATCCTGTTCAACAGCAGATATGGTGAGGAGGACTCAAGAAACCAGGGGGAGGGCTCACCGGCGGCCTGCAAAAGCCTCCCCAAAAAAATCCTAATCCACATTGGTTCGGCCTAACCGACGGTGCATTTTGTTTGTTGTGCTGTAGCCGAGGCCCTCGGTCTGGACCACATGGTGCCGGTGCCCTACCGCAAGATTGCGTGCGACCCGGGCGCGGTGGAGATCCTGGGCATCCCGGACCAGATTCCCTTCAAGCGTCCGTGCACCTACGGGGTCCCCAAACTCAAACGCATCCTGGATGAGCGACACGCCATCCGATTCGTGGTCAGGCGGTACGTGTGCCGCCTTTCTTCCCCTTCCGAGGATGTTGAGGAAAAACGGAGGCCGGGTTGCGGCCCGAATCCCGACCGGATTTTTTTTTTTATAAGAAGCCCGACGCGACCATCTGTCTGCTCAAGCTACGGCCCACTGCTAAAAATGGCATTCATGGCTTCCCATCAGCGGCGGGTTCGATTCTTTCATTGGGGGCGGGGGGGGGGTATCACAGGTCCACCTCAAGCTTGTTATTCAACTCCCAAGTGGAAACAGAGTGAGGGATGCTGGCGTTGACTCATCTTCTCTTGTCTGATTTGCCTTCCAGGATGTTTGACGAAAAGATTTTCACAGGTAAGAAAAATGCAGTCAGGAGCGCACGTATCATCTGCATTTAGAACCCAGCCTACCTCGAAACAAATGACAAAAATGGAAGCCCGAGCTGACCCTGCCCCCCCCCCCACCTCCCTCAAAGCTGCCGGCAAGATGTCGAAGGAGGAAAGCAAGCAGGACGCCGGGGCCGCCACCCCCGAAGACGCTCTGACCGAGAATCCGAGCCTCACGCCCCCCGCCGCGGAGCCGCCAGTCAATCCTCACAGCGGCCGGTCAGAACGCGTCCCGTCGTTTGGCACGCCGATCGGACGCCGCCTCGCCGTTCCTAATGAGCTGTGCCGTGTGTTGAATTGAACAGGTCGACCGGCGCCTGCGCGAGCCCCCCGGCCGATTGCGAAGCAGGTAAAAATGAAGCCGCGGGGCCCGACATCCAGACAGGAGGAGGATGAGGATGATTGGACTTGACACAAAATCGGCGATTGGTTGGCCGATCGATCAATGACGTCATTGATTGGGTCTGCAAAATAAGATATTACAACATCGTTCACTCCAGGGACATTCTGCGCTGCCGCATGTATTAATCCAACGTTTCTTGGCATATGCAGTCATTCCCCCTGAGACCGACCCCCCCCCCCCCAATATTAGCCAAATAAATATTGATGAATATGTGAGGAGGAAGTGGTTGATGACGATGATGCCCCCAACAGGTCCTTCGGCAGATTGCCTGCCCGTGAAGAGGATTAAAACGGAGCCTCCGGACGGGGACATCATTCAAGTGACGGTGCCGGGTAAGTCAGGCAGCCGTAGCGTCACGGGGCTGAAACTACAAACGCCCTGAAGGACCCGAAACTAACTCGATAAAGGACCCCACACTTAGTAGATGACTTCAAATGTAAAGGGCTCATAAACTATAAAGTATTTAGCATACTGTCCACCGCAAACTCGGTAAAGGACTACAAAATGTATGTACTCTCAATTACAATTAAGTGAGCAAAGGACCCTGAACCTCAACCTTTATTAAGGGCCCCAAACTGCTAATTGTGATAAGGGTCCTCTCCGACAAACATAAAAAAAATTAAAAAACATTTAAATGGAGTCCAAAAGGAGCATGAACTACAAACTGGACCTTGAAGGCTGTTGTTGTGTTCAGCAGGCGTCTCCGGTGCGGAGGAGGCTAGCGAGCCACCACCCGAGCCCGCCTCATGCGGGGCCACGTCCTCTCCCTCGCGTCCCTCGGGTGCCTCGGCCCTCCACCACCCGGCGGAAAGCCACGCAGGTAACCTCCACACCTGTTCCCCAGCCGTGCCGCACCACCGGCCGGGCCCCCAACGGCTTGCAAGACCGCCCCCCCCCACCCCCACCCCCCAGCAGCCTGCTTGTTGTTTAGGGCCTCATGTATGAACTTGAAACATCAAACCCCGCCTTAGTGATCCCGCCACATTCGAAGCCCCGCACCCTGTCCTGACCCCCCCCCCTCTACCCTCCCCTGTAGCTCTTCTCCCACTAGCAACTTCCACTAGAATGATTTAAGACCCGCCCTCCAGTCTCACACACAGCTGCCTTGAGTACACACCCAAGACAACATTTGTGCAGTTACTCTCTCTAAATAGCGGGTGGGGGGAGGGGGGGGGGGAACAAAACAAAAAACAAACTTTTGAAAGAAACCACAAGATCAAGAACTCCAGCAAGTTGTTTGGCGAATGAGAGTCCATGCAAATGTGTTGTTGGGGTTTAGCGGCCATGCTTTTTGTTCTCACCTTTTCTTTTTATTTTCTTGTTTTTTGACTCTGCTTTGCTTAAGTTTGTTTTCTTTCACAAATGACCACTGCAGGAGACAAACCCGAGGTAAGCGCACGCGACAAATCCAAGCGCTCCATATGAACTCCCGACTGCAAAGTACATGACCCCCGCGCGTATCAATCAATCCATAATTCAGAGCTCACCAAAATAAGATACAAGAAACGATAAAAGTAGCTCATGGATGTCATTTAATAAATATTTGAAAACTACTCTGACGGCCTCTTTGCCTCTTGCAGCCGGCGAAGCCTTGTCGTCCAACGCGGCCCCCCAGGGCATCCGAAGGCCCCCTGAAGGTAACCCTTTTTTTTCTCCCCCCTACGTGGAACAAATCACATCAATTCGTATCTTGTATCAAAGCTCTTGCAGACGGCACGACGGACATGCGATTATTTTCTCAACATCCCTTAACACGATGACATCATCTTCAAATATATTCACTGTAGAGATTCTATGAAAAAAACTTCAAGCCAATATTTGTGCGGAACGCGCTCAAAAATCAATGTGTTGTTTTGTCGTCGATTGGTTCAGCCGGAAGGCTGGTGGAGGACATTGGTGAAATGATTCTTCAGCTGCGCGGACAAGTGGAGAACTTATTCAGCATGAAGTATGGTATGTCCCCCCCCCCCCCCCCCTCACCCCTCCTCTTATGTTTTGTTTTGCTTGCTATGTTTTTCACAAAACGCTTTCTGTCGTTTTGTCGCTCAGCGGAAGCTTTGGGTCTCCCTGAGCCTGCCAAGGTGCCCTATTCAAAGTTCCAGATGTACCCCGAGGACCTCTTTGTCACCGGGTTGCCCGAGGGCATCGCCTTGCGTCGGCCCAACTGCTTCGGGGCGGCCAAGTTGCGCAAGATCCTGGCCGCCGCCAGCCGCATCCGGTTCATCATCAAAACGTGAGCGCAGATGACCCCCCCCCCTACCCCCCCATGCACACTCTCCTCCCTCTTTGCGCCAAACGCCAAGCCGCGTTTCTGCCGTATCGTGTCCGCAGGCCCAAGCTGCTGAGCGAGCGCGTCAAACAAGAGTTGCCTCCTGTCTGCGACTCGGGTAGGTCAAAGTGGGCTGCCGGAGTTTCTGTTGTTTGGGCGGATCTCGCCACGGTGCTTTCAAGGCTTATTCAAGGTTGCAACGGCTCCTAATTACAGAGCTGGACGCCAAGGAAGTGACGCCGCTGACGGAAGACGCCGCGGCGTTGTCCAAGAGACCCGCTTTCTCAGGTACAACGCTGCCACGCGTAGTTTGTCAGTAAGAAAATCAGCTCTGAAATCAAGGTGGGGGAGGGGGGGACAAACCACAGTGAGGATTGTAACAGCCCATAAAAAAAAAAACAACAACCTCATGTGTCATTCTGTCATCCTCCATTTTAAAGAGGGCCTGGAGTCCAAGCTGTCCAGGATCGACCTGGCCAACACCCTGCGGGAGCAGGTCCAGGACCTGTTCAACAGGAAGTACGGCGAG
Organism: Hippocampus zosterae; assembly: GCF_025434085.1. NCBI lineage: Eukaryota > Metazoa > Chordata > Actinopteri > Syngnathiformes > Syngnathidae > Hippocampus > Hippocampus zosterae. The sequence continues at coordinate 16,622,798 of NC_067466.1, forward strand.
GCGCTGGGCATCAAGTACCCGGTGCAAGTGCCTTACAAGCGCATCAAGAACAACCCGGACTCCGTCATCATCGAGGGACTCCCCCCCGGCATCCCCTTCCGGAAGCCCTGCACCTTCGGCTCGCAGAACCTGGAGCGCATCCTGGCAGTTGCCGACAAAATCAACTTCACCATCACCAGGTTAACGTGGCATGTCGCGCACTTACTGGATGTACTCTTCGCGTTTACGGGCAATTTTTGAAACAAAAGCAAAACAAAAACAAAAGTCTTTCCGAATTCATCGCTTTATATTTAGCACGAATCTCCAAATGTAAATTGTTGGATGACAACTTTTACAATGGCCGATCTTCTTGATTTCCAGACCTTTCCAAGGCCTTATTCCAAAGCCCGGTAAGCGCAAAACAAATGTCATCGACCAATGCGCGCTCACATTGAAAAACCCTTCCTATAACCTCCGTTGTTCTTCAGCACCTCGACGGGTCACTTTACTCAAGAAGGCGTACGCTACCATAAATGGTGAGTTGTCACTAACCGTTTAGTCGTTTCGCTTAGCTCGTGGATAAATACGACGTGTCTTGTGTTAGACGACGACGATGACGACGACGACGTCAACCGAGTCGGGGAGAAGGTGGTCCTCCGCGAGCAGGTCAAGGAGCTGTTCAACAAGAAATACGGTAATTTGTGGGGGGGGGGGCGGGGGGGTGACACAACAACAATAATATCGCAGGCATTGTCGTGAACATCGTGACTTTGCGATGTCTCAAGGCGAGGCTCTGGGGCTGGACCGCGCCGTGGCCGTGCCGTACAAGCTGATCCGCGGCAGCCCGGAGTGTGTGCAAGTGGACGGCCTCCCCAAAGACGTGCCCTTCCGCAACCCGGGTGCCTACGACGCCACTTGCCTGGAGAGGATCCTCCACGCCAAAGAAAAAATCAGCTTCAGTGTCAAGAGCCAGCTCCAGTGAGCAAGCCGCGCTAGCGACGTTAGCCCAGAACGGCCACAATACGATTTATAATTGGGATTTTCCACACAACCACATGCTAAAATGGATACAATCCTTATGTGCTAACAACTACTGTATGCTAATGGTGGTTATTCCGTCTCTCACAGGCCTTTTTCGGAACTGTGCAGTCAGCCTTGCAACACAGGTACGCATTCGTCATCATCTTCGGCAGCAGCACCATCATGGCTGCTGCCTTTTGTTAGCCACCATTTTGTGAACGTTTTTTTTTTCTTTTTTTCTTTTTATTTTTGTTACACAAGCGTTAGCGCCCGAAGCCTCTACCAGTCGACGAAAGCGCAAGCGAGTCCAGGAGACCCGCAGAGGACCCGCCCCCTCCTCCACAGAGCTTGCTCCGCCGGCCAGTCAGATTCCAGTCATGGTACGTGTTGTATAGTAACGCCTGAGAGTGCAGATGTACAAAATGCAGTGGAACCTCCAAAATGGAAGAAGCTAAAATAGCAATTTTGCAAGAAATAACACGACAAAGCAAGCGAGCAGCCACAGGCATAGCGAGCATAGGAGTCCAATTAGCGGCTAGCTACCACGAAACTGCAACGAAACAGTTGGCAGAAACTAACACATCTACTTCTTAATTCTAGCTCCCAAGTCGGTGGCTATGTAGCATGGGAAGCTAACAGAGAAGTCGACGTCTTGACTTGGTCTGAGTGTGGCTAGATAACACGAGAAGCGAACGGAGGCTACAGTCCATCTTGACTTGAGCTGGCTTAGCACATAGCTCACTCAGCAGTGATGATGAACAAAAACTCCAAAGTTACGGTTCCCGACACGACTGACATTCTGCCGCCATTTTGTGTCCTCAGCAGTGGCCCATGTACATGGTGGACTACAGTGGAGTCAACATGCAAGTACCAGGAAAAGTCAACTACTGAAGGGAGTCGGAGCGCAGAAATGGCGTGGTCAACAATCTGCCATGGCGATAATGATGATCACTATTGTTGTTTTTTTTTTTCTCGTTTGCTAACATTAGCACTAAAAAAGTCACGTCGTGTATGTGTGTGCGCGCGCCATTAGCATCCACACCGTTATTACTAACACTATAAATCACAGTGACATCTTACGTTAAGTTTCTACCTTTTTTATTTATTCTATTTATTAAAATGTAACATCGCCATGTGCAGGGATGCTAACTAAAACAATAACGCTTAGCGGGGGCCGCATACTCTGGATTGATAGTTTTTTAAAAAACTTGGTCTATCTTCATTTGAGTTAATTTGTGGCAATGGCTGTGTCCAAATTTACAGACTGCGTCCTCTGAAGGCTGCATGACATCACTTCCAACCCGACTCGACTGCACGTGGTTTCGAAAGACTATTCGCAAGTTGCGTCCTTTAATACTTTCAAAGGCTCCTAATGTAGCGTCCCTGGACCGCATGAACCGTGGCGAATTTGAACACTGTGTGCGCGCTCAAGTTGCTCCGGAAGTGACGTCATGCGGCCTTGCAGGGCTCGGCCTGTGAATTTGAACGCGGGCAATGTATTCATTCTAGCTGGTGCAAAAATCTACCGTCGGCTTCAACATCTTCATCCTGGTAAACCAGACGGCAGCCAGCGAGCATAAGATACGATTAGAAAACCTTTATTAGTCTCGCAATGGAGAAATTCCCAATTCACAGCAGCAAATAATAAGAATAATCACTCTTGTCATTCCAGCTAACTGATTGTCATCTTGGGTTAGAGACACCAACATTTTAACAGTCCACATTTTAATTCTGGCAAAGTAGTTAGTGGCTGGCTCGCACGAGAAGCCATCTACAGCTTCAAGCTGGCAAGCATGGGAAGCTAACCCAGCTGTTGAAATCTTATAAACCAGCTAAAGAACGCCCCACCCGCAAACTGTTTGAATTAGTTTTGTATCCAGCGTATGGACGCCCCTGTAGGAGCTTGAGATTAATACAGCCTTTTGTACGTTAGCAGATTTATTCAAAGCCATTTGAGCATTTATTCGATATTCTTGATGTTTTAGGACGTTTTTTTTTTCCCGCCGCCGTTTGACATTTCTGCGTACAAGTAGGACAACTTCAACATCATACAATTCTACCAGTTAGCATCTGGCGCTTCTTAGTACTAGTTGCATGCAGATGATAAATTGTGGCAAAGCGCACTAGCCCACGGAGCTTAAACTGCATATCGAGGATATGGAATAAATGTTCCAAGGGCTTGAACTATATGTACCATAATATTACGTGGCTAAAACAAGTCAGTCTGAATGTATCAAGCGGGGCCTGTCCGTCCCAGACTTAACAGTAAAGAATGCTATGATGACTAACCCCCATGTAAACATGCTGTACCTTAACGCCAATTAGGCCTTTCCAAATAAAATGTGTTGCCTTGCTTCGGTGTTTTATGTTGTGTGCCGCCGCGTATTTCCCCGATGGACACCACGGAGTCTTTGTCGTCGTCAATCTTTTTCTCTTTATTGCAGTGACTTGTGCCCAAGAGGCGGGATCATTCGTGTGAGTACAGGAAGTGAGGCCTTGATTGTCACTGTCGGGAGCGCTTTTGTTGGCTTCTGTCTTCAGACTTGATGGTCAGGATAGGGTGTCAAGCTGCGCACGATTCGGCTGCAATGCTAACTGAAAGAGAAATTGCACCCGTTTCGATAGCTGATGAGTCCAAAGGATTAAGGTTAGTGAAATGGTGCACGTTTCGATTAGGGCGCTAACTAAAGCACAAGAGTGCTAAAGATTATGGGTCTTTAACTGATTTCTGGTCACCACTTGTTTCTTAAATCAATTTCCTACAACCCCCCCCCCAAAAGTAGGCTAACGCGACGTTGCTTTGCTACGCTTTCAATTGCATAACGTCCACCCTTGATTTGTTTTTTTTTCTTTTCTGACTTTTTAATCACAGTTTTCTGCGCCGTCACAACTAAAGTGCTTTATGAGTTTTGAAGTGCCGGTGTCATCAAGGCAACCGAGCGGTGGGGACAATGTGGATCAGGATAGAAATTAAAAATAAAGCGCAGCAACAACAACAACAACAACAAAATATTTTCCGGAATTAGGTTTGTGGGAATGTAACTGCATCGCAACCGTAGCAGAAAGCAGGATATCGCCGCATAAGCACTTGTGTTCACTTTCACACAGAGGGTTGCGCTTCTGGCCTGTTACGGATCTGATATGACTTCCGAAGGTGGAAAAGTTTCTGGGATTTTCTCCCCTATTCCAGTGCTTGTATGGTGATGTTCCCTTCCAGTTGGAGGATGTTTTTTTTTTTCCTTTTGGAGTGGGCAGGCAGTGACTTAGCTGCTGCAGCCGGGGGCTTTGAGGCAGTCCTCGGTCACGCCCTGCGAGGCCAGCTCCGACAGGACGTTGTCCAGGTAGTTGGGGTCCGGGAAGCCGTGTCCCGACAGGTTGGACATCATCTCCGTCTTGTGGTGAATGCCGTTCCACACCACCGTGTCGGGCTCGCCGGTGGTGCTGGACGTGCCCACCGTGAAGATGAGGCGCCGCATCCACGCCACCTTTAGCAGCTCCAGAACCTTTGAACACGCACAAAAAAAAAAGATGGAGCACGAGGGGATGAGAATGGGTGGGGTACGTTTTTTTCCCCTCCAGGGGTAAAACGCAACGGAAAGAAACCCTCGGGACACATTTGACCAGGTTGCGAAATTGTGTCAGCTGTTGGAGCCATTCTTTTGCTTGAGCCTAAACCCAATTTTAAAACGAGAAATTGTGCCACCTGGTGGTCAATACTTTGTGTGCAGGACGGCTGTGAACAATCGGGGTTGATTGGAGCAGTTGCAGTCGTCAGACGGAAAAAGTTTGGATGGAAAACCTGTCAGCCGTGGCTGTGGGCTACTTTCTTTGATTTATGATTGCAGTTGTTTTTTGGGGGAAATCATTCCAAGTCTTTAATTGGACATACTTGTGTGTGCACGGACGGACACCCAAACGCAGCAAAACGGACCCTTGGAATGAACCTGGAAACTCAAGTCATCTAAAAGTTAAGTCAAACAACCCTTTTAATATCACCTTGGTGTTCATTGTGGTTCCATGTTGAATGTGCAGATTGTTGGACTTGTTAATTGTAAAAAAAAATAAAGCTGCACACAGGTACTTTGCTAGTTGGGAAAATAGTTTTGAGCACAACCCTGTATGTAGATTTCAACCACAATTTCCCATGGGAAGTTGTAAAATACTTTGCCGCGCCGGATAGATGAAAGCGTCACTGGCTTTGAAGGCTAATTTCACATCCCATGTTAGCTTTATATGCTAGCTGACATGTCGGGTTTTCCACCTCTCACTGGCCGAGTGTGGCAACGCATCGCCGGTGTCGAAACGGGATTTCGTTGTATGACTACCTTCCTGCCTTTGTCGCTGTCGGGCAAGAAGCAGAAGCGAGGGAATCCTCGGCAGGTGAAGGGCTGTCCTGGGTTGGGATGCTCCGGACCCTTGCGGCGCCAGGACAACAAAAAGGAAGGCGAGATGAGCGCCGGCGTCGAGGACGCGCGTCGTCCGGCCCGAGGGCGCGGCCCACCTGTATTCCCGGCAGGATGCTGTAGATGATCTGGATGGCGCCGCAGTCCGGGTGTCCGGGCAGCGCTTGCGGGATGCTGTAAATCTCCATCTTGCCTTTTGGCTGCGTGCCCGTCTTTTCGCCGTAGATGGTCTTGCACGAGGGGCACTGAAGGCTGCCGTCCTGAGGACAAGAAAAGCCGCGTCTGCATTTCGACTGATCCGCGCAACCTCGATCGGAGGAGAGCGACTTGGCGATCGGCGGCACTTTTGGCGTAAACCACTCAAGAGTTCCCGGAAGACGGGTAGGATTCAACGCACGGTGTGCAGCCTGATTGAATAATTATATCCTAAATAAATCCAAAAAGTTTTTATCTAAGGGAACCATGCTCATTTTTCTATTGTCAAAAAAATTCTAACCAGCCCCCCCCCCTGCATTGTATCTCTAATTCAGATTTAAATCAACTGTTCTTGGAGTACACTCACATTTGTCTATTATTGAAAAATAATACAAATGTTTATATTGTATTTTTACATTATCTGAGAAAAAAAAAATTAGAATCGACTTCCTCTCCGAGGATTTCGCCAAGAAAGGGAGGTGCTTTCGGCGCAAAGCACTTGAGCGTCACGGAAAAACGCCAGCCTTTGGGGGCGCGGCCCCCTCGGCAGCTCGTACCTTGGTGCCGTTGTTGTACATGGCCAGCATGCAGAGCATATGCAGGGTGTGCCCGCACTTGACAAACTTCCCCACGGCGTCCGGCAGGATGCCCTGCGCCCCTTCCCCCGCCGTCGCCGGGGGCTGCGTCTCGTAGCCGGAGGGATTGGACAGTTGATCCATGCAGATGATGCAGTCCTGCCGGCCGGAAGGAACGGAAGGTGTCAGAGAGATAGAGGGAAAAAAAAAAATTGGTCAACACCAGCCGGCCGGGAGCTACCTCGTCCGGGACGCCGGGCACCACCTCCATGTAACGTCGGATCACCTCCTCGGCTCTCTGACTGGAAGCTGAAAGAAAACATGGCTTTTGGAATCTTGCAACGTCGTTCACCGCACGTTTTTGCCCGGCGAGCAAAAGGGAGTCGGCGGGGAACGCCGGTGGTGGGAAATGAGGAGGAGGCGGGTGAGGAAGACTTGCTGCTGCTGATGCGGGACACTGGCGATTGGGTTCAAGAGTGCCAGGATAGAATGCGGCCGTCCCCCCCCCCCCCCTGGTGAGTGACGTGGGAGTGAATTGGTCAAAGCATTTCGAGAGGACCAAAACCTCTCAAAAGTTTTTTTTAGGGATAAAATGTGATTGAGCTCCTCTTGCCCAGGACGACTCGGCGAATACGACAATGGTGCCTTTTTCGTATCGCTGGCTTGGGTGGGCAGCACTGCCATGGAAAAGGGAAGGATGGATGACGGAAGCACAAGACAAAATGGGGGGGTACGGGGGACGGAAACACGAGGACCCATGGAGCCGAGGAGAGAGTCTCCAAGACGGGGGGGCGGCGTGGTAGCTACCTCTCCTGTGCTGCCTCTTGGCTCTCTTAATTGAGCCGCCGCTGCCGCCGCCGGGGGGCTTGCTGGGCCGGCCGGAGGGGGGGAACTGGACGTGAGACGCAAGCGGCGGCGGGAGCGCAAATTGCTGGGGTGGCAGATGCTGATGAGGAGGCGGCGGCGGCTGCGGGAGGGGGGCGGCGGCGGTGGTGGTGAAGTGCACGCCCAGTCCGACCGCTGACATCAAAATGGAGGCCATGCCTGGAGCGGGGCGAGGGGTGGGGGGGTCGAGGTGGGGCGGGACCAGGAGGGGGGGGGGGGGCAAAGCGGGTGAGGCGCAGGAGCAGAAAGAAACACATTCAAAAATAAAAACGGATGAGATGGAGCTGCCAAAGGTGCTCCGCCCCCCCCCCAGAAAAAAAAACGAAACAACCCCCCCCCCCCCCACCCAAGTTTCTCCAAATCCCCAAACCATGATGATTTTCTTGTAGGTCTTTGTGCGTGCCTATTTTGACATCATGCGAAAATCCTTTTCTATGACGTAAAGGCAATTTGAAAATGTGCACAGCGCCTGCTCGTTTATTCTGATTGATGCAGAAAAAGTGTCGAGAGCATCTGAAATATATTTCGTTTTTCTTCTTTCTCGGCAGAACCCCCGTCGAGGCTCCTGATTGACTTTCTCAAGCTGCGTGTTAGAAGGTCTTGACGAGACCGAAGCAGAGGGAGAGCAGAGGCGCATAAAACCAGATTCGAAATCACCCGGGAAGTAAAGAGAAAAAAAAAAGAGTGCAGAGAGGGGGGGACGGGGGTCTGTGTAGACAGGAAGCCTTCTGAGGGCTTTTTTTTTCTTCTTTTACCTGCCAGGGCCGAGCTGACACTGGTGGATCCGTTGATCTGAACGGGGATGGAAGGAACGCTGGCAGAGGGAAAGAAAAGGGGGGGCGGTCAAAATTTGGCCTCGGCCGTGTGAAGTCACGATTAGCGATGGTTTGGCATATTTCATCTCATTTTCTCTTTTTAACAAACGCACTAAACAAAATCTGTCTCGGTTGAAGAACAGAAGACCGGACGCGTCCCACCAACCTGAGGCCGTTGGCGCCCGAGGCGCTGCTCAGAAGCGGCGCGGCCAGCTGGCTAGCAGAATGCGGCGGGGGCCAGGGGCTGCCCCAAGACATCCCGCCGACTGAGAGAGGCCTGCGTGGGTACGGCGAGTACACGGAGGTGGGATGCGCCGCCGCCGCCGCCGCCACCCTGCCGGCCCCCTGCAGGCTGGGCCGGTTGAGGCTGCCCGACGAGAAGGAGTGACGGGAGCGGCTGGGCATGGGCCCCGTGGCCCCGTGGCTAAGACACTGCTGGCAGGAGCAGGCCGGGCCCCCGGATGAGGAAGAGGAAGGGGGGACGCCTGCAGGTAGCGCCGAGGGCCCCGAGGGGATGGCCGGGGGTCCGAAGGAGGCCAGCGGGTAGGGCAGGTTGCACTGGCGCCGCACCTGCCGCCTGAAGCCCGACGACTTGTTGACTTGGGCCAGGGAGGTGAGGTCCACGATGTAGTTGTGGCCGTGCGGGCCCAGGTCGGCCGTGCCCTGCCGGGCCTGGTAGCTGTGCTCCAGGAGGATGGACGTGCGCGTCTCGTACGGCGTCCAGCCGCCCTCGTCGTTGGCCCACTCCCAGTACACGCCGCTGCCCAGGCCCGACGACTGCGCGAATAGGGAGCGCCGCACCGATCGAGTCTTCCCTGGAAAACATCACAGGAAATACGGCGTCGAACTTGTTCGGCTCTTAGCCGCAAATACTGTAGCCCCTTTTTCTAGGTGGCGCTCGATGGCTTTTATTCCGCTTGACTCTTATTAGTTACTCCCTGTGGCCAGAGTCCCTCCAAAAGACGCCGCGGCATAATTAATAAGAGCCACAAAAAACAGGGGTCTTGATTTTGTGCCTGCAACGACTGCTACAATTGAAAGACAACCGATATTATTAAAAAAAAACAAAAACAAATGAGCGACGATTGGGTCAAAAAGGTGCTGGCCGCCCATCCTCCCTTTTGACACAAGATGGTGATGATTTTTTTTTTCGTCTTTACTCTTCACACTAAAATTGTGGTGGGTTTTCTTTTTGGGTGAAGTGGAATGCGTCATGGCATTTCGGTTCATTTCAAGAGGCAGTAGTGATTTACTAAATTAAAATATTACGTTACGAGCTGATGGAACAAGTTAACCATTCAACACCTTAACATTTGGTGAATGTTTAAGATTTTTTTTTGCACTACTTCAGTTCTTTTTCATCATTTCCAGTTCAACTCGACAAGAAGTTGTATAGAATATAGTTGCCTTTTTTCATAAAATTCAGCCCATTCGCCTTTAACCCTGGAGAACCCACGGGGTCCAATTTGGGCCCCTACAAATTCTGCTACTCAAATGAATCCGAAAGGGTCAGATTTGGCCCTAATCCTAAATTAGGATTAAAGCATTGAATATTTGAAAAAACATGTATTTTGGTGTTCAGTGAACATATCATTAATGTTTAGTCCATCATTTTCCAAAGAAGGAAAAAGGTTCTTGGGTTCTGCAGGGTAAAATTGACCAATTTGAAGACTGCGGATGGGGAAGAAAAGGCCTAAAAGCCTAAATGTGTCGAAGGACGACTCAACAACTAACGTGCACGTAATTTAAGTGTTTGTTCTGACAACTAGTCAACCACCGTAGTTCGCCCCGCGCCCCTTTTTGGACATAAAGTTCTCGCATTTTCACGAAAACGGGCCAAACGTAGACATTTACACGTCGACCCTCAACCACGCGCCCCTTGTCGACCAAATCCACAAATCCGCCTTTTTTGCCTGGTTTTTCCGGTTAATCCGGCGGAGCAGCTGTGTCAACATTCCGATGACAACAACAACAAGCGCGTCCGTCATCGCGGCTAACGCGCGACGCTACTTAGCAGGCCCTTTAAATTGTAGTTCCAACGCACACTGGAAGATGTTCCGATAACTGACCCGTGTCCTGTCTGAACTGCTTCAAGCTGGCCACGTCGATGAGATACGGCGACAGGCCGGGGTCCGACTGTCCCAGGCAGATGGTGGTGGCGGCGGGCGCGCCGCCCCGGTGGCCTCGCGGCGACAGGCAGCGCTCGATGTAGGCGCTCACCTGGCCGCTGTATGGCCGCCAGTGGCCCAGATCGTCCTGCCATTCCCACACGGCTATCATGGGCTGCGACTGGCCGGAGGACGGGGACGGGACCGGGACCGCGGCCACCGCCGCCGAGGGCCCGCTGCGGGAGCCGTTGACCCGCGCGCAGGAGCCGGACACAATCGCCATCGTCGATCGGCTGCGCTTGAGCTTTAGCTCGACGCTAACGTCAACTGTGGAGCCTCGACGAAGAAAGGCTAAGCTAGCTGGGTTCGTCGAAGAACACCATGACGAACGCGTTAAAACCCCGTTTATGGCAACTAACGCGACATTTGGTCACTTAATATTCATATTCAAATACATATGCGAGCAAAGCTGCGAGGCGCCCGAGGAAGGGTGAGACGCTCAACGTAGTTGCTTTCTTTCCTTATTTTTTCTTTCTTTTTGTGACAGCGTTGCCAGGGTACTTTCGTTCCGTCTTACTGCTGCCTTCAAAGACTCTCGGAAAATCGTTTTAGAATCCAGCACTGGGATAGTGTTAAACGTTTTGTGGAGTTACATCTATACGTTTTCTAAATTTAAAAAAAAATCACACAAAAAGCAGCACGACTAATTTCAGATTTAAATTGGATTAGAAAAAACTAATTACATGTTTTATTCGTTAAAAAAAAGTAAGTGGCACTATTTCCAATTGTACGCAAAGGCAGCATTTTCTTCTTCTCTGGTGACAAACGCCTCCATTGTCCGAACCCATTTTGGCTCAGTGTCAGCTTCGCTGCTGCCCCTGGCTGGCCGTATTTAGCTATGACACACCTGATGGCCATCCATTTGTCATCGAAAAACATGGAATAGTAATCGTGAACAAATATGAATAATAGAATAAAACGATGCATAACAATACATTTTGATAATATTAAAAATAATAAATTCAAAGGTAAATATATGGAGGTCAATTATTTGGGTGAAAAAAGCTAAGATGAAATTGGAGCATGGATGCAGGGACAGTGAAACCGCGCTTTTTTTTGTTCATGGATCGACTTTCACAATTTTGTCCATTTGCAGATACTTTTGGGCTGGGTGACAAAGCTAATACAGTATATGTTTTAGCGCCCTCTGTTGGCATTTTGCAACAAAGCGCCTAAAAAGAGCGAAAAACAATGATACCAGTAAAAGCACTACTTTAGTACAAATCAAACTCCTTTGGCACTTGATCATAGTTCCTTGGCAGGCAGCAAGACGCCCCAAAGATGGTGCCAAAGTCATACATTTGGCGTGAATAAGTGTGATTTTCAGCGAATACTGAATGTCAGATTTTTTTAAAAAATGGTGTAATTGCGATAGCGAACCGCGAATAGGCTGGGGCCTCATGTAATCGTGAGGAATAATGATTTGGGGGGCCAAGAGGGGTAAAGAATGTGAGGAGCGTCTGCAGGTGTTACGCCCGGCAGGCACACCTGCGCCACAAGAGAGATTCTTTGAGCGGGAGGACAGGTGGTGCAAAATGAAAAGCTGCGAAAAGACACGGGATCAAAGAAGAAGGTAAAATAAGTGCACTGTTAGCATGGCCGCCGAACACCTTTCATTCGTGCTTATCGGCACATGTCATCGCATTTTTGGAGCGTTTGTTATTCGTCGTCTGCGTATGGCCATGCTTTTGAATACAGTGATGCCTTGAGATATGAGTGGAAAAAAAAAAGAAAAAAATGTGTGTTTTGAAAAGCAACTGGACGCAAAGGATTTTTTTTTATTCTTAGTAAGTGCGACACCACCCTACTTAAGTGAAAGTAAAGGTGATTATTGTAATTTGGGACTCTTAACGACTTTTAGAGGTAAGGCACTCATTATTAGTCATTGCGAATCAAGGCGAGGTGTGGTACTTATTTAAGTGAAGGTAACCGTGTGTGTGTGCGTGTGTGCGTGTGTTTAAAGTGAAGAGAGTCGATCACTATTTTGTTTCCCTCCCCAGGTGTCTATTAAACACGTGACTCGTAATTGAAAGTGCAGGAGATTCGTTTTGGACTCTGACCGCGGAGATTACCAAGCGACTATTGCAGGTAAGGCGTATAGTGACAGTCGTAATTCCACACGGCCCCTTTGGTGCTGCGTTCAACTGCCCGTTGATTCCGCCAACGCTCAAATAAAAAGCAAATGATGTGCGACAGCTGTCCTCCGCATTGAGTTTTGTTGCTGTCAATTTTTGATGAGGCACACCGTCGCTTGGCAAGAACCCCGCGTGCAAGCGGCGAACAATTAAAAAGCTAAACGACCGAGTGTCGCGTTAATTGCGCATCTTGTGGGCAGTGCAACATGCTGGTGAGTCAGAAATCAGACGGAGAAGAAGAGGGGGGAAAAAAAACCAACAGATGCAAAAAGCAAATGCTTTCTTTTTAACACCTCGCGCCGAGGCGGCGGCTGTTGCGTTAATTGACGTCAGCTTCATTTCATTGAGTTGAATTTGCCTTTGTGCCTTAAAGACTGAGGCTGTCAGGTTACGCTATTAGCTTGTCGGTATAATCACAATGATCATTTAAAAAAAGAAAAAATGAAATGATTTTTTCGATATTTTTTCATGGCCTATTTTCCCACAAGTGCGATTTATGCTAGCTGGCAAAATGTCCAGTGGCATTGCTGCGATGTCATCCAAGCTGCTCGCTGCCTTTTTTTTAATCTTCTTCTGGACTACGTTTTCTTTCTGATCCTAATATTAATAACAACGGAGTGTGTTTGTCTGAGGCAGGGTGCTGCTGCAGCCCTTGTCACACGCCGAGTGAGTTACGGGGGACACTACCCCTGACGCATTGTCCTTGTCGTGCAGAAGGCGGCTGTTCTTTGATGTGACGTTTTGTATTCAAGACTTGAAACGGGACTGAAAACGGCCTGAAATAGCAAGATGACGTCGGTACGGAGAGGGACACTTGAGCTTCACTTTCAAAGGGGGGGGGGGTATTTCTTTGATCTCAAGATGGTTGTTTATTTAGTTTCACCTTATTATTATTTTTTTTACATAAAATCCGATTCTGTGAATTTAAAAAGATGGAGTAAGGTCATACTTTGTTGATAGAAAATCTGAAGAAGAAACAAAAACACCTTTCTGAGCTCCTTTGCACTTTTGACTCGGCATGACTCAGATTTGATGTTTAGTTTGACTGCTTTTGTGGTTTTGACTGTCTTTGTTATTAATTTATTGTTTTTTTGTTGTATATGTGACATTTGCTCCATGTACAGCACTTTGTGTACAGCGGTGGTTGTTTTAAAGCAGGGGTGTCCAAACTTTTTGCCAAGGGGGCCAGATTTTATGTGGTAAAATGTCGGGGGGCCGACCTTGGCTGACATTCTTTACATTGAACAACAATATTGTTCAACAAATTTTAGTAAGCCAGTCTGTTTCACATTTCCAGTTTTATTTTAATTTCAACAATCTTAAGAATTTCTTTTGGTTCATTTGAAACAGGAATTTGAAATATGACATATCAGTCTTGTTAACTCGTCAGTGATGCCCTCTAGTGTCTAAATGCTATTACTCATTTAGTGAATGCTATTACTCATTTAGCCACTAGAGGGAAGCAGTACTCTATGAAACATCACTCACCAGTCTACGAGACCTCAGTCAATGCAACACGTGTTCCATTGCGCCCAACCTGCGGGCCAGACGGCACTGATTTTATGACAGTGGCCGAGGGCCGGATGAAATTCGACCGCGGGCCGGATTTGGCCCGCGGGCCGGACTTTGGACATGCCTGTTTTAAAGTGTTCTATAAATACAGTTGAGTTGAGTTGGGTGTTGTCCCAGCAAACAATAAAAATGGAAGGTTTTGGTTAACGGTATCCTTATTATCAAAGTAAAAATAAATGTTCATGAATATGGACGTTTGGGGGCTGTAAAAATCTTTGGCTGTAAATTATTGCACTGTGACTCCAACGAACCTGCATGGATTTAGGAACATTCAGAACAAGATTCTCAAGTCTCTTTGGCAGGGGCCACCATCATTAAAGTTGCCTGCGTGTTGTAGCCACATTTTATGATGCCATTAACTTATTTTTACACTTGTAAATCACAACTGGGTCGCAATTAGTCTCACAGTTAACCTCTTTAATCGCCGTCGTTTGACTCAAAGTAAAAAAAAAAAGTATAAAGAAAAAAGTAACGAGTAACATTAGCCGCCCAGTAGTCGGATGCAACCATGAATACACACATTAGTGGCACGACTCCATGAAATCAATGCTCCGTTCATCAATAATATAGCAACATCTTCAGCCAACTAAGGACAACCAGGATAGCTGGCTCGCCCACCACTCTCTAGATTCCTTTTTTTTTGGGGGGGGGGGGGGGTCTGAGGCGTCCTCAAACTCAGCGTACCTATTATGGGCAACCAAATTCCGGAAATGGGCACTTCCGGTTTATGAAATAAGAGCCTCTCAACCAAAGACTTGTGTTTTGCAATGACGGTATAGTTCCAAGAATTAAACAAAAATATGAAAAACATTTTTTTGAAATGATGTTGTTTTAAATGGTCCCTACATTTTGACTAAATTTTATGAAGTGAGCTTTGTCGCTATCTTGTGACATCACAGTATTTGTAAAAGCCAAAAGAGTTAGAAAAAAAAAATCCCCAATTATGCCCCCCTCACCCGACACCTACTAATAGTTTTATTTTGACAGCGTTAACCGGAACTCTGCGGTATAACATATCAGCATTGGCGACTCAAGACAGCTTTCTAGTCAGTAAGGTGAGCACGTTCACTTTGAAAACACTTCCAGAGCTGGAACCGGCGACCCTACCCGTCACCCTCTTCGCTCCTCTCCATTAAAACGGCCTGGCCGGACGACCACCAGTTCGGGTGCCCATGACCATGCGTCCAGAGACCGCTCGTTCCATGAAAGAAGCGCGGAGAGTTGTTAGTACCGCGACGATGCTCCTCGCCGCCCGTCTTCACAATACCAAAGTAAAACTGGAATAAGCGGAGGAAAAACTCGGCGGACTTTACTGGATTCTTTTTCCCCCAAGACTGGACAACGAGCCGCACACCGAGTGGGCCAGCGAACCTCCGAGTCGGTCGTGACCACCGACCATTTTTTACCATCCAAAAAATGCACTTACAGCTCCGCGTCCTTCCTCGGAAGATGCCCGGGAAGTGTGAGTGACAGGTCGGCCACGGCGGTGCAGATTCACCCGCTGTTCCTTCCCCATCAAGAAACTATTTCTTAAAACCATATATCTCCATCATAGTATACCCTCTTCATTTCATGAAACCATTTTCAGCGTGGAAGAGGACATTTTTGTGTGATTTATGATTTTTTTTGGTGTCGGTTCGGAACTTCCAAAAGGGGGGTGCAAACGCTCTCTTTTGGCCGGGAGAGGACGCGCATCGACGGGGCTCAGGTTGGTGAAGCTCCCCGGTCAGGGAACCAATCAACCATCCATCGATTCACCTGAGAGAGAACCACTCATTCTGGGATTACAACATTCCACCTGCTGGGGATTCTACCATGGCAGGTGCACGGGATTGCACACGGACGCTCTTCATCTACGTGGTGATGGAGGCTCTTTCATGTGGTGAGTAGCCCGCCCCCCCCCCCACTCGCATCGGTGCGAATACACCCCCCCCCCCCCCCACAGCCTTCCACTTCTTTCCAGTGGGAATCACAATTGTGTTGCATAGAGGAGTGATAGTGCCAAATTTGTGCAACTGCAGAGGCAGCTGCTGCTGCTCCAATTGGTCACTCTGGGCGATGGACGCATTGCAAATGCTGTCACAAATTATTATTATTTTGGGGGGGGGGTGGTGAGGGATGACTCAAAGCGAATACGGTGGACAAACAAATGAAAATGCCAGTTATGTCACAAACGTATCATTGTAACTAGATCCCCGTCTTGGTGCCTCTTATACAAGAGATAATCCTAGTCGTCGTCGTCGTCGTCGTCTGTCCCATATCCACCAGTGGATGCGCGAAGACGATCTTAAAGCATGAAAAAAAAAAAAAAAATCAGAGTGCCGGTGCAAAGACTGCAAATGGTGTGGCTTTTTGGCATGAGTTGACATGTAAGGAAGGAGTAGAGGTCTTGAATGACATTATGGACATGGGTGTGGTAAGAGATCAATCTCGGTATTAGGTGTGGAAATGGGATCGATATTGTTACTGGCAAGACTTCCAATATGGACATGGATGTGGGTAAGGGATGTGAACTGTGTTCCCCGGACTCTGGCACAGGGATGAAACTTTGACTCCAGCAGAGAGACATGATCTCCTAGAAAACCCCGTTGACATGGAATCAGACACGGGGACACGATTGTTTTCATTTGGGTCCAGACTGGATTGATAAATTGTAGACTGAACATGGCTAAGAAAGAATTCCGTAACTCATTCACTGGCAGCCCTTGGTAAAACGGTGGAGCTTTGGACGTCTATCGCCGTCAATGGCAGTGAATGTGTAAACTACCTTGTCGGATGAGGTGGGGGGGGAAAAGCGTCTTTTGACACCACAGGCTGTTCCAAATTGCAATGTTTGGAGGCCTTTTTGAGGAAACGGTTTTGAACAGCAGTTTTTGAACCCCAAATCTGAAAATCGATCCTTTTTTCAGACCGATACCGGTACGCGCATCTTTGAGTACTGAGTGATATCGAGTACCGATACCTGTAGTAGTTTTCATATAAAAAGAATGTAGCTCAATGACTGAATGAACGCAATACTTTCTTTCGGAAACGGATGTCGATTTGCCCATGTGTCAAACTGTCGCAGTATCGGCTCAACTCGTCAGATTTGTTTTGCCTTAAATATCAATAGCCGGTATCGGCAGGTCGATATTGCCCCGATACCAATACCTGATATCAGTCCTTGTCTATATTTGTTTTGTATGAGTTTTACAGTAAACCTCAACTTTGCGGGACAACTAGCTTGAAGCAACCATGCGTCAGATGTTCTTGGTCCAAAAGAAACGATCTTCGGGATGTCTACCGACGGTACTTGTAGCAGCCGAGTCGCCGCGGCTCCACTTGCCTCATCGCCTCTCCCGGTATAATCGGCTGCATTATGCAGTTTGCGCTTTGGGAGCACACTGCACAGCCGATACACATTCAGGCACGGCTTCACAATCGCCCCTGCGCCTTACTCATTTTCTTGCCTCAATTTCATTACTGCATAAAAGAAACGCCTACGTGTGCACTAAAAAAAAAAAAAAAAAAAAAACTCGACAGCCTCTGTCTTACTGCCTACACGCTGATCAGGCCAACATGGTCAATGTTGTCCACCTTCCTGGACAACAGCGCTGCCGTTGTCAAGAACCATTGTAGTCAAGGCTTTGGCTAGCGTCCAACTGCCTCCGAGTTTCTTCCAGGGATCAGCCGCTCCGTTTTTTTTTTTTTGGTGCTAATTTAGATAGCATAAGAACAGTCGATAAAGCGGCACGATGCAAATAGCCTGGCAAAATAATGAGAATTTTGGAAGCGCTCCATGGAAGTTAACCGGAATTCACGGGAATAAACCGGGGCTTTAGAAAAGGTCGCCGACGAATGAGGAACTTAACGAGCAATAAAAGTAAATAAATGTTTGTGCTAAAAAGCAGGCTTTAATGAAGTGGGCCGCTCTCGAATCAAGTGAAAAATCAAAAGGTTGCAATGAAGGGACTGGAATGTCCTCACTGTGTCTGTCATTCAACGCAATGAACAAAAAAAAAACGTTTCTTTCTGATGCCGATGTATCAAACTGCTGCAGTATAGCGCCACCTTCTGCCAAGGAGGGCTTACTCCATCTCAGATTTATAGTCCTCGTCGATTTCAGGCTCGACGAGGACTTGATACCTTGAAATGAGGCCAGTACTCGCCCATGCCTAATATTTATGCTTGATTACCCCCCCCCCCCCCGCCCCCAACCCCCTCTAATCGTGTCTGCTTCTGAATGACTTTGCCCACTTGTTTGCTGCACGACTGAGCCAGACTATGAAATCAAGCTCGATTGAACGGGCTAATTCGCGGTGTCTATCGTGCATCAGTTAAGTGGCCTCGGCGGCTGAGTTGCTCTTGAGACTGCGGCGACCGCTAATTCTCTCGTTTTTTTGCATCGAATTCCAAAGAGCGCTGTCTTTTCGTGTCTCGTGTTTCTGTCGCTTTGTCAACATTGAGTAACGAAAATGACGACAACAACAACAACAAAATGTCTGAAAATAAAAAGCAAGGACATGAGCACTTATTCTGAACAACCAGTTTTGTTTTGACATCAGCCAATTGTGCAATCAGTTGTCCTTTCTTGAAGACGAGTGGGGCCTTCAAGGGCAGTTCTGTCATCCCCCTCACAACCCCCCCGCCCTTTTTTTTCCTGGGTTGTTACACCGATTTAATGGCCGGATGTGTAATTGCGCCGTTCCCGTATCACGACAAGTCCCATACATCAGCACGTTAAATAAGTTATCACTCCTGGCACACATGTGTGGAAAAGGTTAAACTGAAGGTCCCCCCCCCCCCACCCCACCCCCGCCTCCTCCTTTTTAATTCCTTCAAGTGTATAGGGGGCGGAATACAAATTTGAAAAGAGCCGAAGTCGCTTGACATTTTGTGCTTGAAGACGTCGAAAACGCACACGAGCGGCCTGGCAATTTAATTGTCTGGAATGGCCGCTGCCTATCGAGGTTCATTTGGGGGGAACAAAAAAAAACATTTCAAATTTCCTGCTAACAGTTCAAGTACACAACCTGGAATTAGCCCAAGATGGCCGCTTCAAACCAAAATGCTGATTTGCTGTTCATTTTTAGACATTAGTCTTTGAGACTTTTTGTTGTGCATCCTGCTGTGGTAGGAAACGTAACAAACAAACAAACAAAAAAAAACCTGCCCGTCACACTCAACCCCGGTACGAGATGTAAAATGATCTGATGCCGGCAGCAAAAAAAGTCTTCCCTGGAGCTATAGCTTGCTAAATATATATTTAGGGGGGTGGGGGGGGGAAGAAGACAAACACGTTTTGCCAACGGGAACACCCAAAAGTGACAGGTGCAACAACAGCGGATGTCAGACATTCTGCACAGGATCAAACTAAAAAGAGGCTTATTTTTGGCAAGGTTGGCTCATATGCTAACGAGGCGGCGCTTTCTGCGGAAAGGAAGTTAATGGCCCAAAAAAAACCCAAAAAGTGAATTTTGGGTGAGCTTGAATGAACAAAATACACGAATGTGGTGATTTGTCGGCTGCAAGTAGTTTGGCAAAGTTTGCTGATGAAGTGCTGCAACCACCGGGGAAAACACAACTTTAAATTGCCTTTAGAATTGAAATAGATACACAAATGTAAGAATGTAGCCCACACCTTTACAAAAAAAAATGTTTTGTTTCTTAATGATTTTTTTTTTTTTAACCAATACATGCTCATAAATTTGTTTTGGTTACGCACATTTTTTTTCATGATTAACAATTGTCGCCACGGATGTAATTAGCGACGCATTCGTAGGTCAGATAAGGGGTCGCTTTGAAACGTTCCGCCTCTCAAGCCAAGGCGCTTGAATCCATATTGGCTGCGCAAAAGCTCCACTGCGCTTGACCTTCGCTCCTTTTGTGAGGCGGCAAACGGTCAAGGGGGGAGGATGCTGTCTCTCAGCATGGCGCGCAGGTCCAAAAAAAAAGTGTCCAGGACGCATGTCTGGAATTGAACAGGAAGTCGACTATTTTAATTTGAAATCAGCCATTTGGAAGAACCCCAACCATAGAATTTGTCCTAATGACACGACCCCCCCCCCCCCACTACCCCTTTGCAATCACGCTCCATTAGCAAAACTCCACCATTGTGTCAAAAAGGATTTGAAAGTGGCCTTTTCTCGGGAGAGTTTGAGGCGCGTCTGTAATTGCGAACCTGCTGTCAGCAAGCTTTTGTCCAGCCCTTTCTAAAACATGACAGAATTTTGCGCCTCGCCGGCATTGTGAGTGGCGGCCCACTCCATTCTACGGGCTGGCCGCTTTCTTGAGCGACCCATTTTATGCAATTGACGGCACCTTTTGCCGGTTGCGTTCTCATTTCTCTTTTTTTTTTTTACCCTTTTGGCCCAAATTGCCGCAAAAAACGCAAGCTGATAACTTATGCAGCCCGGAGTGGGCCCATCCCCTGAAATGACACTTCAAGTCTTGCTCATATTGATTTCAATACGCAGAAACAAAAGCCTCACAAATTAGGCCACCCCCCCCCCCCAAAAAAAAAAATTTGACTGCTCCTGACTCGTCCAACTTCCAGTGAGCGCGTTTTGTACAAAATGGCAAAACCAGGCACCCAGCCGACAACCCCCCCGCCCCCCCCCCTTTCTTCTGGTCTTGTCATGTTTAATTCAAAGCGTCTTTCTTGTGCTGTCGACAATAGGGAACTTTTTCAAAGCCTCGCAGAAACTGTGATGGGAAATGAAACCGCATGGAAATTGAGTGTCGTTCACGTTCCTTCTGATTGGCTACAATTCAACTCTGAATAGCTTTTTTGTTCACACTCGAGCTTTTTGTCTACTTGAGGAGCAAAATATTTTGACAAATCAAGAAGGCATCGTTAGCTGGAACTTGAATCAACATTTATCGGTCTCAATAAATAAATAAAAGTTAAAATCCACTTTAAACTTTCAACCAAATGCATGTTTTATCCGAAAATATCCTGTAATGTTGTTGTTCTTTGATTTATTTTTTGATAGAATTATGGTCGCTCTCTCTGAGGTCCGTGTCCTCACTCGACCACGATTGTTTTGAAAAACAAATGTTCTACCGGATCAAAACAATCCCGTTATAAATGACCTTGCTCCAACCTTTTGTGATTGCAGATTTGGTTCATCCTGTATGTTTGTCCTTGCTATTAAAATAGCAGAGCTAGTGCTTTTATTTTGAAGGGTCGAGGAAAGGAACCTGTCGTAAATGACGGTAAATAACTGTCGCGCTCTGAGATAGGTCTGCGATTTGCGGAGAAGAAACGAGCTCGACGGTGAAAACGCACAAAAGCGAAGGCGATAACAGTAAAACCGAACGATTCTTGAGAAGCGAACGAGATTCGTGTTTAATGTTTGATTGCTCAATCAATTTCGCTTTATTTCACGGGGGTTTATGATTTGCCGCTTTGCAAAACCGTTTCGTTTTTTACCGATGCTGTCGAACAAGGATCAGTATCGTTTGCTTTGAATGTGTATGAAATAAAATCTGGCTTATTTGATTTCATGCTATACACAAAAGGCAAAAAGCAAGGTTACAAATGTTAATAGTACTCCAACGAGATTGTGAAGGTCACAAAACGTCATCATTTAAGTTGAAGGGAATTTAAATGTGCAAAACATCCCGTTGGGAGTTATTCATTGCATTTCACGTTTATTTGGTATTGTAGCTCTTAAGGCGTGTTGCCACAATGGCTGTCTCATAAAAGTTGCCCTTTTAATTCAACCGAGGATGGATGCTTCACCCGCGGCTGCTCATTAGGGTACATACAAAAAAAATCGGTAAACTTTATGCCTAAATTTGGCCAGTCTTGGGGAAAAAAACGGAAAAAAAAATGCAAAACGATAAAACTGACCCTCCCTACCCCCCCCCCCCCCCCACCAAATGTTTTGTTACATCCTGCTTCTGTCATCAGTCCATTGATTTCAGGATACCGTCCAAACTGTGTCAAACGGAAGTTCATCTTGATATCATTCACAGTAATTAATGAAGGAGGCCCCCCCCTGCTAACCCGTTTTTGAAAGCATTTGTTCGCAACCCCGTGAATGCAGGTGCTTCATAAAATGATTCCAGGCAGGTTTGTAAAAATGATCGGGCCGCTTGTTCTGCTGGAGTACGAGTACAATTTTCTGGCCCAACTTGGGCTAGCGGCTACGTTTTTACCAGTGGTTGCGCGGTCTATGAAAATGTCCTTTCTCTTTCCCCGGAGCCCGTTTCAATCGATTCTTTTTATTAGGCCGCATTGGCGTTGAGAGAAAAGGAATCCCGGTTTGTTGTAATAGCCTCTCCAGCTGACATTTGTCATCCTTTTTTTGAACATGAGTCTCTGAAATGGGATTGAACTTGCCGCTAGCTTTTCCGCATGGCTTCTTTTATCCCCGCGTCTTTTAGGCAATAGACGCGAGCATGAGTTTTAGTGCACATGTGCTGGACTTGACACTCTTGAATATACGTATAATAGACACGCTGGGTTGGGAAAAAAAAAACGCAACCAAATGGTGTCAAAAAGAGACGCAGGGGGAGTTTTTTGGACCCAACTCTCGCCTAAACGGTCATGCTAAACCTTAGCTTTGGCTTCTTTTCGCTAAAGACTTTCTCGACTTACTTCCCAAGCGGCAGCAGTTTGGCAGCTCGGAAGCAACTCATCAAAAAGTAGCCTTTGAAATGTTTATTGCAACTCGCGGCGGCAGCTTACCGTCCGACGTAAAAGCGAGAGAATTATACGGCGCGTGATTAAAAAGACAACTTTGCTTTGAGGTCTGCTAGCTTAATGTTAACGCACGACGGGAGAGAGATGTCGGAGCGTCGACGTGGCGGTGAAGCACCACGAGTGGGGGAAAATGACTTGCCGCTGCCGACGTCGGATTCGTTATCAGTCGACTTTCCAAATTGAGAGAAAAGCCCCAAATCGCACATCTCCAGGTTCATTACTCGCTCGGGCTTTTGGCCCGCAGATATCCAAGCCGCAAATTGACATGTTTACATATTTGTACAGCGGCGTGACCTCCAAAAAGACAGACGAGAATCCTGAAACGGCTCCAGCCGAATGATTCTTTGCAAAGGCCGCCGCGCAGATGGGAACATTTGTTTTGGAGAGTGCAAATCTCAGCTTCCGGCCAAGTAATCACAGAGTCGTGGTCATTGATTAAAACCCTATCAAGCTAGCGCAGATAGATTACAGTTGCTTTTCTGCCTGGGGAGAAGGAAGTCTTATTTCTCCTTTCAAGTAGCGCCGGCCGCGCCGCGTCATGTTTGAGCGTGATTAATTGGCAAGGGGGGAAACAATTAAAAAAAAAATAGTCCAGCGCTGAAATTTGCATCACGTTTTTTTTTCAGGAAGGGTTGATTTCAGGCAGGGATTTTCCAAGTGTGCCACACGGGCGCCCTCTAGTGGTACGGCAAGAATCGGTGAATTCACTGCTTCTACTCGGCATTAGAGTGGTTTCAACTTTCACGGAATAAATTCAAGTCGACTTCTTTTCTTTCCAAGTACAAATTGACGCACAAATCGTGCTTGAATGAATTCTAAACAAAGCAGTGAAGAGGTTTTATTCTTTTCATGACGACATTCAAATCGCATTTGAGTGGTGGCGTGTAAATGAAGACTTTTGTTGCTCATCGTTTTTGTTTCTCATTCCTTGATGGGGGGGGGGGGGCGTGGGAGAATTCACTCTGACCAGCTTTGGAATCCAATCTTTCTGAATGTTCTGAGCTCCTGTTGCCGTGATCGATGGGAAATCGTTCAATGGAATAGTTGGCGAATTTTTCTCGCAAATTGTCTTTGTGCGTCTTTCGTCGCTAACGCTAGACGAGGTGGCGGCGACGCTACTTTGCTTTTTCCGGTTGGAGCCGATTCCAACGGTCTGCATCGTGATGGAGTGTTTTCTCAGAAGTTTAGCGAGCTTATTATTTC
>NC_067466.1:16646459-16788518 GCF_025434085.1 Hippocampus zosterae
TGCACCTGCGGTGTTGCGAACCGCTCGCTGCGTTATGTGCAATTTGCTGCTTGATTACGCCGTATCCGGATGAAAGAAGGCCGAGCGGCCGGGATATGTTGCATTCAATTGCCGTGCGAGGCCGCGAGAATGAAGATTAATGATTGTAAGGCGCGGGGGAGCTCTTCCGGCGATGGAGAACTCCAAAAGAAGCCGCCCAAAGAACCTTTGGTGACGGTTACACATTCAAATATGTTGGTTTGGGGGCGGGGCTAGTAGCTTTAGGGCCATGCACAAAATCCAATGGAATGACGCTTTGGGCTAAGACGTCGCCTGCTCGTAGCCGTTCACTTAAGACGGATTCAAAAGCAACGACAACTTCCACTTCGGAAAAGATGCCGTTCATCCGTCGCACGCGTCGGCAATATCATTTACGCTCTTCCAAGTTGAATACGAAGCTCGGGTCTGCTGTTGCGCAGAAAGGTTTCCCGAAGCATTGTGAGGCAAGGTGCGCAGCGTCGAAACGCCGAATAAATTTCCCCAAAAAGCAAAGGCCCGTGAGGTCGTAATGTTCACACGGGGAGCAACCGCCGGCTGACGGCAAGTTCTTCATCTTCTATCGAGCGTCTCTCGTGGCACATCTACGATGGAGGTTGGGCGGGGGTGACCACCCGTAAAGTTGAAGTGCGGCAAACTTTATGGCTTTGACGGAGTTTCTTGGCATTCTGGCGGATTTACCAGCCCTCTCCTTTAAAAAAAAACAAAAAACAGTACCGTCGTTAATGCCGTACGCCGAATCAACGCTTCCTCCAGACTTGGCATCTGTCAAGATGACTTTTATGGTGGTCGGCTGGGAATGTACAAAGCTTGTTAAACATCTCAACGCGGACGCGAAAAAAAACAAAACAAAACACCAGCCCCCCCCCCCCCCCCAAAATGAAATGATGACGTTTGCCTCACTGCAGCGTGGACAAAAAGTTAGCTGAGAGTTTGCAATGTCACAAGATGGCGGCAAAGCACTGCTTTTGTGTAAATGGACCTCCTCAACATCAACATAGTTCTTACGCCAAAAGACGACCTCAAAACACTGCTTTTTGTCCAAAACTAGCTCCTCAACATAGTGCCTTGACGCCAAGACGATGGCGGCGGCGCAATCAACGTGAAACAAATCCGCAGAGTTTTTAAGCAATATCGCTTCTCCCCCAAAATTTGCGGGGAGGGGCATTAGCAACTTGCTTTTTTAAGTCACGAGAAAAAGTCACGCTTGTCAATTAGCCATCACATTAGCTGTTGACATTAGCATCTGATTGTTTAAATAAAACAATTTATGTTAATTAGCAAACATCCCCCCATTTTGGGGGGGGGTTCAAAATCATCGCCCATTGAGGTTTCATGCATCAAAAATGCTGGAGATTTGCATCAAATTGCCGACGAAAAACTCCGCTAATGCATTCGGATGTATTTTGAACCACGTCAGTTAGCTTGATTAAAGAATCAACAATTAAGACCAAACATTCCCAAAAACAAAAACATCTTAATCCTGGGATTAAGTACCCCCCCCTCCTCAGTGGTTCGTTCCACCACCCTAAAAAAAGCCGACACCCCCCCGGCTCAAGTCCTGCAGTTTTATCTCATTGGTGTGTTTATCGTCTCTTGTTGACGGCTTTGTTGCTCTTGGAGAGAAAACATGTCACAGTTCATTTCCTGGATGAAAGTAATGCGAGCGAGTCCACACTCTTTTGAGTATATATATATATTTTTTTGGAACGCAAAGAGACACGTTTTATTGGACCGCTTCCCGATTCCCAGTCATGCCTCGCGGTCATCTATTGGAAAATAGAATCCAACTCGCAGGCTCGAGTTTGAAAACACAGACCTTGGCAAATGGACTCCGTCATTCGGCATTGGACCAAAAACTTCCGAGATGTGCCAGAATGAGCCAGATGAGTTCAGGACAAAAAGAAAAGCCATTAAAGATCGGCAGCAATGCAGCCAATTGATCCTCATGCAAATTCAAATTGTCCAAATCCTCTGAATTTATGATTCTTAATTGTAAATATTCTCCGATTTCTGCTGTCCTCTCGGAAAGCAGACTGATTATCTTTGTGTGGTATCAAAATAAAATAAAACAACTTTTATTTTGGAAAAAAAAGCACTATTTTTGCTTAGTTTCTAACATGTCTTTGTCCACACATTAGCACTCGACAATGTCCTTCCAAACTCGGGATGTTCAATCCGTTTTTTTCCCCCCCAGATCGATACCAAGCACCGATACCACATGTAATTTTGATACATCAAAAAATAAAATAAAAAATAGCCCAAAATGCATGCATGCACCCCTCCCCCAAAGAAAAAAAAAAAACCCTGAATCTCAATCAAATCTTCCTCCTCCCCCACAGATGAATCTTTCAATCTGCCAAAGTGTCGTTCCGCCGGCGCCAGCCGATGAACTTGTGACTTATCGTCTCCCGACCTCAGGTGTTACGACGTGCGTCATGTACGTGGCGGCAGCGACCAATTGGACGTGGTCCCATGGCGACACACACACACACGCACATGCTTTCTACCCCCCCCCCCCCCCCCCCCCACCTCCACCCATCCACCCTGCAGTCAGTGCCTGTCCTAGATTCATCACACTCTCTTCTCCTTTTCTGGCTGCTTCAGTCCTTCACCCACTTGAGCTCTTTGTGTGCTGCTCTCCTACACCGCTCTGCACTGAGTTTTTTTTTTTTTTTTGGTGCGCCCAAGCTCCTGAGCTCTGCCTGGTCCTAATCGACAATTAGTAAAGAAACAGCCGAATGTGCGTGCTCGCCTGTCAAACTGTCCCTAACGAGATCTGCACATGGGCGTGGCATCGAGTTTGAATGCATTTCAGGGATTTGGAATTTGGTCTGTTTCGTGAAGTTTAGTCAGGATTAATTTTGCTGTCAATTTTTTTTGTTAATTAAGAAAAATAAAGAGAAATAGCACTCATATATTACATTTTTTTGGGGGGGGGGTGGAGCAGATTTTTGAATTATTGACTTAATTTGTGTCGCACATTTTAGAATGTTTTGTCGGTTAATCCCAAGGACTTGCTTGAAGCTTGCTTGAAGGTTGTGGTCAATAAAAAAAAAAAAAAAATAGCACAATATAAAACCTTTTTTTTTCTTTTTAAACCCACACTGAATCGCCACCAAACTGTATTTTCCTGTCGAGAAACATTTTCAGTTGGACGCCTTGAAACCCAAATCGAAACTTTAGTCGAAACTTATTCCTTTTTTTTCATCCATTTTTTTCAGCATTTTTTTTTTACCTTTCTGTTGTGATTGCCGACTTTGCATTTTAAAAATTGCATTTGATGATCTCGTGATGTCAATTTGAATTTGTTTTGATGATACTTACCTAACATGCACCTTGGCAGCGTCGACTCTGGCAGCGGCGGATTTGTATTTTTTTTTTTTTTTGAATGTGACCCACACGCGCCTGTTGGTTGTTTTTCAAGTATTAAGGTCAGCGCTTTGGAGCATGACAATCCCTACGGATCTCAAATCTCCCAAGTCGCTCATAATCTTGAAATAAATCTGCTTATGTTTTTTTGTTCCCACCCCCCCTCCACCCCTTCTCCTCTACCTACTGCTCTCTCACTCACTTTCACTTGTCTCGTCCTTTTTGAGGTTTTTGTTTTGAACGGATTCCAGTGTCTTTTTTTTTTTTTTTTTTTTTTTGATAGTTAAAACTGTGATTTGGTCAATTTGACAAATATATCATGCCATTAAAAGACGTTACCGGTGCGGGAAATGCAGATCGAGTCTGTTTCTTGCTTGATCGGCTTTTCCTCGCCTGCAAATATGCGATGAAACACAAAAAGAACACGATGCTCATTTTAATAACGAAGGACAAAAGATACATGGGGAGACTCCAAAGTGCAACGCAATCATGTTTTTTTTTTTTCTCTCTCAATCATCTTATCCTGCCCGTGAGAGTAAGTGTAGCATTAAAAAAAAGTGGCTAAAAGCAATGCGTCCAAAAATCGAAGCAATATTTCCCACTGGGAAGAATGTCAAGTCAATCAATCTGTTACAGGCAACCAAAAATATGAACAAAAAAAAATCCATCTTGTTGACAGCATTGCGTCTGCCCTATGCAAACTCTCCTGTAAAAGAAGGCGGATTTTTTTTCAACCGTATTAAAGAAAAAAAAAAAAAAGATGTCGCCAGCACGCACAGCCCACCAAGCGCCAAAGGAAACTTGTGCAAGTCTTCAACGTGCAGTAATTACTTTGGTCACCCCGACGATCCTCCACAGGCGTATCGATGTCATCTGCGGTTACCGTATGATAAACGCGCATTAAGTGGATTGCGCCGCACCCCCAAGCGATGCAACCCGGCGGTGTAGTCGACTGAAACGGTGCGCGGATGCTAATCGGAAGGGAGGGAGATGGCTTCATCACCCAAATGTCAAAACATGGACGTGGTTCGTGCGGCTAAACGGGCGCGACGCTTGCGCATTTGTATTCTCGCCCCCGTTGACGGACTGGGAATAGATATGTTGATTTTAAAGGGCGATACGATAGCATGTTGAGTTTGTAGTAGCGTGTATCCAAATAGTTGCGTGTTTGGAGTTCCTGCCCCCGCCCATCATGTGTGAAATTGAGCACCCAAGCCAATCTTTTGTGACCGCGATGTGGGTGAACTTGCTCGGACTGCAGCTGGGAGTGAGTCAGCGAAGCGTCATGATTGGAATCAATTATTTTATCCAATCGATTAGTCAGATAAAATGATTTTTTTAACGTGATTGAATATGAATTATTGACTTGCGCAGTCTCGCGTTTCACATTACAACGGTGCGATGTGTCCATTAAGTCTTTTTTACAGATTTATATACCATACTTAACCATCTGCCATATGGAAAAAAAAAAATGTTGGGGGAAATAAAGTGCGAGGGTTCAGAAGGTGCCACTCAGATGAAGGACAGACGTAATCCGTCAGCGCTGACTTCCTGCCCTTGCCCAGCTTTAAGCTTCCTTTACAGCACACTTGCCGCACTATGCCGAGTTATTTATTTCATTCTGGGAATATTCCGTTTCGGACGCACGCACACGCATGCAAATAGGCAAAAGCTCACTTCACTCGCAGCCTCTTGCTGAGGTTTTTTTTTTTTTTTTTAGAGTTGCGACCCATCTCTTTAAAGCGAATCAGAGCTCACGGTGGGATTGCGCTGTAATGCCCTGTAGTTAGGAGACAATGAATAGAGTTGTTGGATTAGAGTGGAATCTCGACGGTCCCACACAATCCTGAGTTGTTGTTTTTTTTTTTCCGTTTTTTTTTTAACTGCTCATCTGTTCGGGGTCACGGCTTAGCTGGAGCCTTTCCTGGCCGACTTTCTGGCATGAGACTGAATGTAAAAAGTCGCCAATTTTCTGCTCTCATGCCAAGCACAGAGAAGGTCCGAAATGGCGCCGTTGTGTCTTTGCAGATCTTAAGACCGGGTGCTTGGCCACTTGCGCAAGGAAGTACATGTCTGAGACTTGTAGGGTCGGGCAGAGGAGTTTAAGGCGGAGCGAGGAGTGCGTCAGGGCTCAACTCCGAGCCCCTTCATGTTTGCAATGGTGATGGCCTGTTTAGAAAGGGGGAGGTGTGCATTGAAGTGAGCCAGAATACGGCAATATATCTGTATTGAATGATTCAAAGACCCCCCCCCCCCCCCCCCAGAAGTTACGAAGTCTATTCGTCATGCTAGTGCTAATGCTAGTTGTCATTAACTAATATTTTGGCTTGTAATGGTTTTGTATTTGATCTTGTCTTATTTTAGGAATTATTTCAAGGCATTTTGAGTTTCCTTGTGTGATGGATCCACTTCCGCAAAACTGTCTCACTATCCTACCAGATGTCATTTGTAGCTTTTGCCATTTCCCCGTTCGCGGGACGCAAAGTGCATCTCTGAGAACGCCCTGAGATTTTTTTTCTCCCCCCCACTCTTGATGTCTGCTTTATGAATAATATGTATTTCACTGTTGTCGCTCGCTGCGTAAAATATGTCAGCATTGGCTGGAGCGTTTATGCTCCCCCCCCCCCCCCCCCGCACCCCCCTGTTGTTGTCAATTTAGCATCTATCAGCAGGCGCGCAGATGAAACGGGCAAAAAGAGGACAGTGATGCGCCTCCCGTTAAAATTTCAATTTTCCACCTCAGAGGAGGCTTGGTCCGCATGAAAGAGGATGAAAATGCATTTCTTGCAGGTTGAGGCGAAACACCTTGCAGGTTTTAAGTAAATGGTGCAAATGAGGCGGCGAACGGATGAAACGCAACACGGGCGGACATTTTGCATTTAAGGCTCGCTCGCTTGTGTTCTCGTCGAAGCGATCCAGAACAACCTCGGCACCTTCGTTTGCGTCGTGCGGCACAATTGCGACATGCCGTTGGAGAGCTAGCTATGCCTTCTAGCCCGAGAAAATAGCGCCTCCCTTCGGATCGTCTGCTGCTTTTAGAGCGCCGCGTTGTCAGGGCTTGAACGCTAAAACTTCCCTTCTTCCAACCCTAATCCAAGTTTATGAATCCGGCGTTGCTCACTCGGAGGTGTTCCATACCATTTTTTTTCCCAGACCGATACCAGTACGAGTACAATCTCTTTGAGTACCCACAGATGCGAGTACCCATACCTGTGGTACTTTGATTTATAAAATGGAAAAAATAAAATAAAAATCACCGAGGAGAACGTCATTTTTTTTTCTTTGCCTCAGGTATCGGTGGCTGGTTTCGGCAGCCTCCACTCTCGCCGATACCATAACCGATACAGATACCCGGCATCGGTACTCGCCCCGCGCCATGTACTCTCCAGTCTGTCAATCATAAATCAGTGCCATACTATAGCTTTCGTCATTTAATGAGCCTACAATCTTAAGAATCAATCAATTAAATAGTTGATGTCAAGACTATTCTTTTCGGAGTGACACATTCTTCATGATTCTTCTTTCGATTATTTTTTTTTTTCAGTTCCTGTTCAAGCCTTTGCTGCATATTGTTGCGCACTTGTTGATGTAACATTTGATTCGGTCGCATTAAAAAATACATATTTTTTTTGCGCCACCTCTCTTTTCGTTTCCTCCGCTGTCCCCCCCCCCCCTCACCCCCATGAAATAATGTGAAATTCACCCACCTCCATGCTCGCTCGCGAAGCGAAGCAACACTTCAAAGGCAAAGGCGCCCCTTGATAGCCGCGGGGCATAGCCCACTTCCTTCACGCCATTCCGCGCCCGTTGACGCCCCCTCCCCCCCCCTTTCCTCTCCCCGCTCTTCAATCCGGCGAGCGCTTGGCGGGGGCTGTCATTCATGAAATGAACTTCTCTCCCGCCCGCTCTAGACAATCCCGTCTTCGGCGAGGACCGGACAATCACTGATGGAAGGGCTTTTGATTCGCGCCCTTAGCGTGCGGCGACAGTTTTCATTTTGAAGCTTTGAAAAGTGGAGTGAGTGCGCGAGCGTGTGTTTGGCCCTCGAATTCCGAATGTTGTTTTGCTCGGGCAATCTGGTTTCATTGGATGGTTGCGTTCACGTCGTTGGAAGTCACGAAGGGACGCGAATGACAAAAATAAATACCCCATGCGATTTTGACCGCCAATAACTGCCATGTTTCACGCATGTTTCGTAAAATCATTTGAAAATTGGCTGTGATTGATTCAAGATAAGGTCATCATCCATTTTTCACCATATTTCACCGTTTCCGGAGGCTACTTCCAAGGTGTCTTTGGCGTCCTCGTTCCTCCCATTTTAGCCACATCAAATATGAAATGACATCACATCTGTGTGGGAAAACGGAAAGCTCGGAACAGCCTTTGCATATTGATGAGCGCCGGCTTGCGCTCGCTCTCTTTTATTCCCTTTTCCCGTGTCAGGGAAAGTTTTACAAGATGCCTTGACAAATTACAGCGGGGGGGAGGGGGGGGTCACGTTATTGAGTATCGGAAGGACCGAAAGCGCACCCGGGCTCCAAAGTCAACTTCAAACAAAAGCGAGTGCCTTTTGACACCCGAATGCCAGCCGCTGAAGCCGGTTTGTACTTAGCCGCGTGAAATTTTGCGCATCTTGAGCAGAGCGATGATCTATTCTCAAAAAGCCGTGCTAGAAAACGCACTGGAGCTCTGACATTTTTGTATCAAGTTGCCCATTTCGAGCTTGATAGAGCCCCCGGAAATGCTTTTGTAAATTCCACCCCCCCATGACCAAATGGAATCTTAAAGGCATAACTCTCATGAGCACGTTGCCGAGACTCTAAAACGGGATGGCAGCCATTTTGGTTTGAAGCGCCCGTAGAGATCTCTATCAGGGGTCGACTCACCAAAAAGACCATCCCTGAAAAAAATAAAATAAAATAATAGTAATACATTTTATTTGTGGGCGCCTTTCTAGAAACTCAAGGACACCTTACAACCAGCAGTTAAAATCACGAGTACAATGTTAAAAACAACATCAAATAAGATGAGAAAAAACAACGACAAAATAAATAAATAAATAAAATAATGGCTTTATTCAATCATTCATTCATCTTCCGAGCCGCTCACTAGGGTCGCGGGGGGTGCTGGAGCCCATCCCAGCTGTCTTCGGATAGTAGGCGGGGGACACCCTGAATCGGTTGCCAGCCAATCGCAGGGCACACAGAAACGAACAACCATTCGCACTCACACTCACACCTAGGGACAATTTAGAGTGTTCAATCAGCCTGCCACGCATGTTTTTTTGGAATGTGGGAGGAAACCGGAGCACCCGGAGAAAACCCACGCAGGCCCGGGGAGAACATGCAAACTCCACACAGGGAGGCCGGAGCTGGAATCGAACCCGGTACCTCTGCACTGTGAAGCCAACGTGCCAACCACTGGACTACCGGGCCGCCATGGCTTTATTTATAAATAAAATAATATAATTATTTTATTACAAAATTAAAAAAAAATCACAGGAGGTTTTGCCGAGCGGTAACTCGGGGGAATTAGTCTGCACTTATCTGCGGTTCACACTCGCAGCAACTAATCTTAAATACGAAACAGGCCGGCGTTTAAGAGCACTAGTGTTATTCGCAGGTAGCAAGTGTTTGGGGCTGCGTTTGTTGCATTTGGGTAAGAGGAGGATTTGCTCTTTGAAGTCTTTTGGTTTTGTTTCCCGTTGTCCCCCCCCCCCCCCCCACCCTTCCGCCCGACTCATGGATTAGGAAGTACTGTACTTTCCAGCAAGGTTGAAAACATTGCGTATCTCAATGTTTGGATTATCTTGGCATAAATTGAATCCAGATTTTTGCCGAGAGTTGATCGTAAATGGAACACGTGTACTTGGGATCAGAGACCGCGCTCGCCCGATGACGTCATATTTCAGGGAGCAATTTTTGACGCCTTGGATTTAATATGATCCGGGCCTAAGTTTCCTTGCGATGCGGTATCAAAATGTTCATATGGCTAGTATTATTATTTTTGGGGAATTCGTAATGTAAGATAACATCTGCTTGGCAAAATGTGACGGCGTGGCTTCAATATTTCAACCCGATGCTTAATAAACAACGTTGTATATTACGCCCCCCCCCCCCCCCTCCTCCCACCTTTTTTAAACTGGGCCACGTTACCGTGAACAGGCCTCTCTGATGCGATGGCATGTCGCGCTGATCACATCCGACAGCTTGTTTGCCACCGTGATTCGGCGTTCTTTCCATCCTAGGCGGAACCTCCTCGGATTAAAAACAAAGATCCTCGGCGCCTCGCGCTTTATTAAATACCGCCGAGATGACGGAGTGTCAGTTGGTGGCGACGGGCGCCGTGTTCCACTTGACTGTTAATCAGTCAGCTTTTTCTTTTCACCCGGCAATTCGGTTAGGGACGCGCAACCGGATGCGCTCACGAATGCGTGTTTCGGGAAGGCGCGTTTGTCGGGATTTGCAACGACGAGGCACTTTTTTTTTCAGTTTCCGGAAGAGAGTCCTCGCATGTCTGGAGGTGAGATGCCTTTGAACTTAAATTTGAAAATCAATAATAAAATAAATAATAATTAAAAAAAAATCCAAATCACTTTGATCACAAAAAAAAACAAATACAACTCCAAATAATTTTCGATTGTTTTCAAGTTATTATGCGAGTGTTGCTTGCTGCTTAATTAATACAACAAATTTTTGGGGGGTTTTTTTCTCCTTGCTGCACGCCTTCACATTTTATACGCCGGCTATAAAATACCTTCCCCGCATTAGATAATGAAAGCGTGACATTTTCCTGAGGTGAAAGTTGGTCTGCGCTACGTAATCGGAAGGTTTCGCGCCGCCGCCGCCGCCGCCTCTGTCTGGCTTTAAATCAATG
This sequence comes from Hippocampus zosterae, assembly GCF_025434085.1. Classification (NCBI taxonomy): domain Eukaryota; kingdom Metazoa; phylum Chordata; class Actinopteri; order Syngnathiformes; family Syngnathidae; genus Hippocampus; species Hippocampus zosterae. The sequence continues at coordinate 16,656,744 of NC_067466.1, forward strand.
GCGGCTCACTCTTGCCAAGATGAACTTCCATTAGACCCCAGCGCTCGCCGCCACCTCGCATTTCTTTCTCCAAGCTGCGGAACCGACGAGAGACTGCCGTTACGGCTGGCGCCGAACTCCGAAGAGGCCCGCAAGAAATTGCCTCGGACCAAAATTTGGTGGCAGACTGCTGTTTTGGTTAGCAACAGAGGAGAGACTATTTTTTTTTGTTTTTAACCAATGGCGGTAATTACTCTTACTGGCCATTTTTTCCAATTTTCCAAAAGACAGCCTTTTTGTGGCAGGATGTGATAAACGCGTCCCGGTGGTTACACTAAACAACAAAGCCGCACCAAAAAAAAAAAAAAAGCTTTTCGCGCGATGTTTGACGGGGGAAAAATTTTGGTTGGCCCCATCGTTCGAAAAGGCGACGCGGCGCTCTCTGGTGTTGTCGTGTCTGCGGCGAGGAAGGTGCAAGTTATATGTCATTTCAATTAAAATGACTCATCGCTGAGCTGTCGCGCCCGCACCGCCGCCGCATGATTTACGTTCCAAAAAAATAAACCGGCACTCTCCATTTTAATTAAGAGCCGCACGCGCGCTTTCTGGCAGCCGAGCGCTTTGTGGAGCAGAGTCGAGAAATGTGCGCGTTGGACGCGTCGCCGTTGTGCTGCATCAAATGGCGCTTTAATTGCGCCGCTCTCTCGTCTTTCTAATTTGAATGGGGGGTGGGGGGTGTAAATAAATGCCAGGAATGCGGAGTTCCATTTCTGCCAATGTCCTCTTGACACACAAATATAATTAGACATCAGTAGCTTTACCTCAGCTGATCCGTTACAGTGTCTTGAGGTCCCCCCCCCCCCCCCAGCGTTGCCCAAAGCCCAGCCAGCTGCCAGCGCGCAGGTTACATTGTGTGAGCGATGGCGGCCATATCGCGGATTAGCGGCCCCCCCTTGGGTAGGACGGCGCCGGGCTCATCCCCGAGTTTGAGTTACGAGGAAGCGCGCTCGTAATACACCCTCCTCGCATTGATCTCCAGGGGTGTCGCGGAACAAACTTTCTTTCGGCATTGGCGTAGCGCACCCACACATACACACACACACACACACACACAGCGCCGGCCCCCCCCCCCCCCCCGCCACCCGCCTCCATAGTCTGCACCTGAATTACCTCCCGCCCTCTCGCCGTTTATCACTTTGCCGCCGCTGCACTTCGGGGGCCCACGCGGACTCGGACAAACCTCGGCGGCTTTGACCCTGCGCGCTTTCAACAGGCATTTGCTCAGTGTGTGTGTTCATAGAGAAAGAGCGCGCACTGGCGCACCGAGTCCCCAGTCGGTTTTTGGTGCGTTCTGAATTTCCAAATGGCAAATTTGAGCAACGCACGGAGTTTCCGAATGCTTCCATTGCACTCTCTGAGGATATTTCCAAACGCACCCTTGGTTAATATTACGAGGTCCAGTTCCAGCGCTACACCATTTTATTAACTAGCTAGCTAGCTAGCTAGCTTTACCAACCCCCTGAAAATGTCCCCAAATGCCCCAATTTACAGCACAAAGCAGCTTTCGTGTTTTGTAGTCGCGGTATTTTCAAGAATGACGATAACCAGGGTATGGGCAGCAGTCTGCGCAGTCTGCCGCCAGCCATGTTGCCGTCTGTAGTCGGCGGCGCGTTCCAAGCCCACACGCTGTTCCGCAGCTCGTTAAGAACTAAACGCCGGCACGCCGCTTACACAACCTACGGTTTGGGCAGACTGAAAAATCTCATCAAGCTGCAGCGACCAGAGGAGGGGACAGTGTGGCGAAACGGCTAACGCTAACGTCGAAATTCTTTTGTGACGGGGAAAACAAATGGCCGACTTCTGACGTCTTTTCGGGCATGAATTCTTGAGATGATGATGATGATTATTTTTTTTTTTTGTGGCTCTACATCCCTTTCTGCTGCCGCACCGCTATTCGGGGGCCGCCTCCCAAATCTTGCGCCCGGCGGGTAGTCGGCGCCGCGCTGCGACGATGCGGCTGTAAAACGGCTGACAGATGCCAGGCTGTCGGTCGGTCGGCCGTCTGCTCGCCTCAATGTTTGATAGGCCGCCGTTTAGTCAATGGCTCTGCCTTGCCCGTCTTGGATTGGCCAGCGTTTAGACAAGGCCGGTGAATATTTCATGAGATAGTCAGACTGAATGCGCTCGGCAATTAACCGCAGATGCCTCATTTCCTTAGACGGCGGACCTTCGTCAGACCGGACTCCACGCTGATTAGTATGATTATTTTTTTTTGTCTTAGGATGAGTAAAACCGGTTTTCTTTGTCGTGATTTGGATTTTTAAAAAATTGGAGCTTTGAAAAATGTTTTGCTGTTCATCTCTCCTCTGTTGTACTGCTTGGCAGGAATCGTAGAATTAGCTTCTGCTAGCGATGTAGCGTCTCCTCCTTTAATTGGCTCTGTTCTTTTGTAATTCATCATATTAGCCTTGCCGTATGACGGAACAATCCGGTTGGAACACTTCGTATCGGCTTGCTGTCTTTGCCACGATTAGTCGCAGCGAGTAATCAAAGCTCAAATGATTGAAAGTGATGGTGGGTTTTTTTTCCTGCCTCCCTTTTAAGTGCTAGCAATAATTCTTACATAACTTCAAGCGCTAGACGCACAGAAATTCAACCAAACTCATTTTTTATTTTCGACAGTGCTTTCACAACAACATCAAGCCATTCTGGATGCATCATATCCCGTCATGGCTTTGGTCGACTTTGAGCTAAACGAGATGCCGACTTTGTCACGCAGAGACACAGCCGGAGAGTTAAGAGATCTCCCGCTAAACAGATGGATGACACGCTATCAATTGACTGAGAGGGAGGGAAATACATTTTTAAATAAATCACGACAGCTGTAAGCACACACCAAAAGGCGGAATAATCTGTCTGCAAAATTACTTTTTGCTTGTTTGTGATGTGCCTCTTGCTAGCAGAAAGTTTCCTTAAAGCGGGCATATTATGGATAGACAGTGACCAAGTCAACTGCAGCTGTGAGGAAGTCTCACAATTACCAAAATGGCTCGATTAACTCCAACAACAACAACAACAACAACAACAAAAAAATAACAACGTCATCTCTATTGCTTTTTGGTTTTTGGGTGGGTGGTGCCTGAACAAAATAAAATAAACGGTGACAAAGCCGCCTGTGAAATTGGGTGGCTTGGTGATGAAGTGCTGCATCCACCAGGGAAAATAAAACCGTAAAGGGGGGCGGGGGAAATGAAACATAAGCCCTTACCACGTCGATCAGAGGGGAGGGGGTAGCTGGAATTCAAGCTAGCAGCTCTTACTAGCTCTGACACAAAATATTGGACATTGCAATGTCAGTCACACGTATTAAAAAAAAAAACACGCAAAACATCCAGTCTGGTTTTCTAAGTTGATTTACACGCCGGCCTCCCTTCCGAAAGTGTCTGTCCGAGCAAGCAATAAGCCTCCAGAGCGATGAGTTGCTTGGCCGTTCATCAATCACGCCAGATAAAGAGCACCGGATGCCCGACGGAAAGAGTTTCCGCTCCCCCGGAGAGATCGGACGTTTTTTTTGTTATCGATGCGGCGGCGGCGGCGGTAGACTGGCCTGCCGAGGCGACCCATTTTCAAGCCATTAGAAGGAACGTTCACGAGAAAATAAGGAAAGTCTTATCAGCGTGATTGATGTCCGTGAGGCTTTTATTGCAAAAACAGTCCCGGTGTGTCAGCGAGGCTAACGAGTGCTGCTAAGTGCGCCGTAAAAAATAACTAACTAGCTAAATAAATAAACACACGGGAAGAAACCAAAGCGGGAGTGCGCTTTGATGAAACCTTGACATTTAGTCGGGTGTTAAATGTGTCAAATCGAAGCTCCTCAGGTGTGTTAGCCCATGGCTAAAAAGCTAGCGCGCTTCGGAGAAAGCCACGAATGCTAACGGTCTCGTTTGGGTGTTCCACGAGAATGCGTTCAAATTAATCGGGGCAGGAAATGCCCCATAAATTTTTTTTTTTAATCGACAGCACTCATGAATGTAATTGAATGGTCGTTTTTGGAAACCGCAGAAGAGTTGAGGAGGATTCTGCCAATTGATTAACCATGTCTGGCAATGCGGGAGTGAAGTTAAAGTTTAAATTAGAATCAGATTAATTTCTGAAATCGGTTGAAAATTTCACTCATCATTATTTCCTGAACTCGATGATCGTTCGTGTGATACTTGTGCCGCTTGAGCTCCATCTAGTGGTATGTGAAAGAAGTACAGTACCATTGTATTTATTACCAATCTATAAGACTCATTTTTATTGATTTGGGTAGTTTTTTTCCCCCAATTTTCCTACTTTTCAGCAGTGTTAATGTTAAAACTACATAAGTCTGGGTGAGCAGAACTGGACTGCCCCCTCAAAACCGCAAGATTGCGAAAAGATGACGAAACGTGTTTCAGGAATGTCTTTCAGACCCCTGGGAAATGTTTTTAACTTGTGAAATTACGCACAGCAACTGGCATTTAGTGGCCTCCTGGCCCCCGGAGGCCTCACGCCGGCCCGACAGCCCCCATTCGTCACGCGCCGCCACGACCCCCCCACCCACATCGATTATCCGACAGAGGCCAGTTGAAACAAAATCCATGAAGTCCCCCCGGTGGATCCGGTCAATATCCTCCCGACCTTTCCGCCGATCACAAAGCGTCGTTGGGCTAATCAGACGAGCCTCGCCCCTCCCGTGGCCATCCGTGTTCGCGGTCGCTCCAGTCCAAACAAAAGAGCAATTTTTTTTATGACATTTGCTCGATTTTCCGAAGGGACTCCATTAATAGCTTCATTATTATTATTTTTTTTTAATAGAAAGGCAGAATATCACTCTCAATGTTCTGAACTCCTCTTTCCATGCTAGCGGCCGACCGAGCATCTGCTCTTTTCCCGTTTGCGTATCCGTTTGCCATTTGCGCCCGATATTTGTCGGTCAAATTGACAACGAAGCCCGTCCTGTTATGTTTTGAGCCCAACCGAGCCGTTTTGAAAGTTAGAAAAATATTTCTCGGAATGTAAAAAAAAAAAGAGGCTGCATAAAACATCTCCCGGCACTGAATATCGACTGCATTTTTGAACGTACGATAAATTAATAGCATTGACCCCCGTGCGCTTCGGCGGCGTACCAAAGAGAGAAACATAAGAGGAGGGTTCAAGAAGAAGCCTGATTAAAAAAAAGCGAGAAGGAAGACGTGGCACGAGGCCTCGCTGAAAAATGATGTGAATCATGCGCTCTGACCTTTTCATGGGGGAGGGGATGGGGGGGGGGGCGGACGACAACAACAAGAAGCGCCCACCACCTACGTGAGATTTGGGTAAGAACGGCGTTGGAGTCCGTGCCAAGCAGCCCCACCCCCCCAAGCGCTTTTAGTGCTGCTCGGTTGAAGACCTGAAACAACAGCCAAGCTCGATTTATACATTAAGTGCGGCGATGGTGAATATTTTCCAACGGTTTGGAGAAAGCGTCTCCCTGGGGAGGCGCCTATGAAGTGGAAAGGCGTTTCATTAAAGTATTCAGATATTCACTCTTGCTCACTTGATACTCAATATCTATATATATATATTGCCTTGTTGCATTTATTCCTTTGCGTTAGCCTTCAAGGCCACCAAAATCCGAATTGGGAGTTATAGCGTAAAGAAAAAAAAAAGCGATTTGCTTCTAACGCCAAGAGTAAAAGTTGCACTCGACCGCGAGGAGCTCCGACCGCACCGAGATCAAGTTACTTGTAAAAGCTCCTCTTTTTATATTGGCCTCGCCCCCCCCCCCCCCCCCCCCCCACATCCTGTGCAGTGTTATGACCCTAAAGTGAGCCCATTAGCGCCTCTTTATTTTTTGTTAGAATTTATTTTTTGTGCGTCGTGTTTTTTTTTTTTTTTGCCTCAGCCATCCTTGGCTCCCCCCTCCCTCAGATTTTTCCTTTTCATCTGCAAAAACGGGGGCGCTGTAAAAGGTGCCCCGGCGGATTCCCGTTCTGTATCACCCCCGTTGCCGATTGTTTTTCTCTTTCTCGGACGGCTTGTGTCTCTTTATCGTGGGTTGGGGGGTGAGGGGGGGGCTAAAAAGCAAGACGACTGCCTCGCCTTCGTTCGCTAGCGCCTCCTAGCGGTTTTCCCGGCACACCGCCTCCCCTCCTTCGATATGCCGCCCGCGTTACCCCCCCGCGCTGAGCGACGGGGACCAGGAGGGGTTCTCGGAGTAGCAATAACCCGGCCGTGAGGTCCGTGTGTCTCGGGCTTCATTAAGGGGGCAGTGGGGTAAGGGGGGGGGGGGTGCTGCCGCGTTATTGCTGAGCCGTAATGATCCCGCAGATCTGACTCCCGTTTTTTTTCTTTCTGAAGATGTCATAAAAGAGAACACATGAGATGTGCAGGAAATCTGCGTGAATTATTAATTCCGTCATGTCCCCGGAGGAGGTTTTGTCCGTATGCGTGTGTGGATGTGCGACTGTGCGCACACGCTGTTGGCTACTGCTCTCCACTTCATACAGGTTGATTCAAAATTTATGTTGCCGCTTCCTTTGGCACAAGAGAGTTATTGCGTGGGGGGGTTGGGGGGGGGGATGAAAGGCTGCGGTAATGCGGTTGAGATGAACGGCACGCTGTGCCCGTTTCGCATCTCGGGAAAGCAAAAGAGACGCGAGCCGGCCGGCGGCAGGAGATAAAAGAAGGAGATGAGGGGAACGCGAGTGACCCTCGGATACTTTGATGAGTGCGGAAAAGCGGAATTTGTTCATCCAATGATGCAGCGATTCGCATGAGTTTTTGGGAGTGATTCATTCTGCACTTCCTCATTTTAGTCAAGTCTGGGAGAAAAAAAAAAACAGCTGCGATTTACTTCATCGGATGACGGAATGACTCTTGTTTGGATCGTTGTTGATCGTAATCACTCAATCGTTAATCACGAGTTGGCATCTTTTGACCGCACTGAGTAGAATTTGCGGAGAAGGTCCGCGTGGTTGTCGCTGGCCGTCCCGTCGTCGTGTTGGTATTTATTATTAGATTGTGGGAGAGAAAAAGTCATGTTCTGAGCACTGTTGGCTAGCGAGCTAGTTAGCTCTCGTCAATTAGCTTGCGTCGTGAGAAAAAGGATCTTGTTTTCACGTATTCTGTTGGATTGGTGGAAGTTTGTCGGTGAGGTAGTCAGTCAGTCAGAAGGTTTACTGTAACGTTTGAATCGCGGCCACTCAGTTAGCTTATTTTTAAAAACGCGAGTGAGTCATTGTCAACCCCGCTAACTATTTGGCTAATGTGGTTGATCTCGGTCCATTTGTTGATGCTGAGTCGTAGAGATTCACCATCGCGATCATATACTAAAACGTCGACATGGCCGACTTGTGGGGAGAAACTAGCGCGGTTGTGGCAAAATCAAGCGCGAGCGACGGCATTTCAGTCGTGTTGGGCTACTCCGCAAACTTGGAGACTACCGTAACTTGAACAAAAACAGAACACACACCATCGATGCTTTACTTTTTCTTGAAAAGCTTCAATGAAAGACACCAAGGGCAACTTTTTTTTTTTGAACACTCCTAGCAAACGGAACAATTATCTGCCAACAAGCACACCAAATAAAATGCTCCCTCTTCATTTAGCCGGCGGAGGAATTCATTCTGCGACAAATCCACGGGGGCGGTTGAAAAGCTTTTCGGAGGCCGCTTGCGATGAATGGCGCCGTTTCGTCCTTGAATTAGCTGCTCCGGGACACGTTTGAATGTGTCCCATCCCATCTGAAATGGACGCAGCCGCAGTTTATTCCCAATTTTTTTGTTTTTTTTTTGTTTTATGGGGTGGTTGGGATGACTCGGTGTCTCGCCAAGCCTTTCCACTTTGTCTTACACACGCACGGCGATGAATTTTTAACGTTAAATCTGACCGCCGGCAGTCAACATTAATGCCTTCCGCAACCGAAAGCATCGGATATCTCGCTTTGTTAATATTTCAGCAGAGAGGGGGAAGGCGCGTTTGCAACCCCCGTTGACTGAGAAATTACCACGCGGCTCGTTTCGGGAAATTTTGGCCACGCTTCACTTCGGACATGGCGCATATCGAGAGAACGTGGATGTCGTACACTATTTTGTTTTTTGTTTTTTGTTGTTAATTTTGTGTGACAGTTAAGAATCTTGTCGTTTTTTTCCTCTTCATGTTGATTTTCCTATTTTATGCTATTTTTATTTTTTTATTTTTTTAAACAAAAAAGAGGATGTGCGTGGTTTACGCGTGTAGCATCATCCAATGTTCTGTGGTGACGCGTCGGCTGAGACAGACTTAACCTTTTCCAGCAAAATCCTTGGCGACCTCCACCTTTTGTCAATAAGGCGGCTAACAATCACGCACCTGAGTTCCCCCCCCCCTGCCCCCCCCCCACTCCGTCACGCCACCGTGACGCCGCCATTTCTGGGCCAGCTGCTCCCCCGCTGACCTTTTCAGAGAAGGCAGGAAATGGGAGTAATGTATTGCGACATATGTCTGACACGCGCAATAATGTTCACTTGACCGAGGTGTGTTGGATTTCACGCAGTCAAGCGTTAGAAGGAAGCCGTCGTCTTTGTTGCTTTTTTTTTTTTTTTTTTTTTTAAATAAGCGCTTTTTATTGATTGAACAAGAACCCAGGGGCCGTGCTGGGTTTGACTACCCTTTCAGTTTTTGTTACATGCGATTGTGATTTTCCCGGCTCCCAAAAAAATCAACTCGTACGCAGAAGCCCCCCCCCCCCCCAATCGCCATTTCAAATTGCAGGATTGTTTTTTTCTGTATGAAAGGTGCAGGTGCTCATATTTTCAGGGTTTAAAGGTAGTAACAGAGGCAGAAGGGCAGATATTAGAAAGGGAACAACACGTTTGTGGGACAGGGATGTCAAATATAACACTCGCCACTCGTTTTGAATTGGGGGGGTGGGACAATTTCATGACAGGGATTTCATCCACCCGTGAAAAGAAAACAAAGTTCAGAAATCGCCCGACCAGTTTTGGGTTTTCAGCTTTTGGATGTTCAACTTGGTGGAATTCCGGGGACTTGAGTGCAACTTGCTTTTTCCCTGCCTCGGACACGCCCCCTGCTGGGTCATCTTGTTTTTGTTTGTTTGTTTTTTTTGGTCACTTTCAACACAATAGGGCAGTCGACATACGTTTGTTCAGCCTTGCCTTTCACACTGCCCCCCCCTCCCGCCTCTGACACAGACCCCCAAAACCGAAAAATTTGCAAACTTTTTTTTTTGGTCCAGGCGGCGCATGTGAGTGTGTTTGAATGCCTTTGTCTTTTTCCGCCCAGATGTGAATCGTCCCCCGATTGCGAACTGTATGATTATTCTTAACGCGCTTGATCAGGACACTGACTTCAATTGTTTTGTGTTTTTAATGTTTGTTTGTTTTGGGGGGTTTTTCATCACCATTTAATCGTGGCTAACTCTTTCCTGCATGTTTTGTCCCTCTTTTTTGTCTTCCATGCCTCGTCGCAACATCCTCCGGGCCTGCAACCCAGGTGAGTCAACTCTCTTTTCCATTTGAGTTACGTTGGCTTGCTTTGTTTGCACTGTCAAAATTCAACACTTGCCCCCCCCCCCGGAGCGTCGGCTCAATTGGGCTCGCAAGTGACGGGGGGGGGGGGATTCAAATTTCCGGAATTAGCGCGGAATGTTCTTTGATGCTTGGCGCGTCGTAAATATGTGAAGTTTGATGCAATGGGAACCACTTTGTACATACTGGAGGGGGGGGGGGGGGTTGTTTGATTTTTGGAGGGGGTGTGGGTTACTAACTGAACATCGATTTTGCTCTGTTCTATACGTGTTGCGTATCAATGAACTCATCAACACTATTTATTGTGATAAATTCGCACCTTGGCGTGGAATTGATTTGCAGTGAATGATTACTTGGAATCGATGCCGTGGGTTGCTAGCACTAAAGTACGTGCGCTCCAGTTGCACTAGTTGCTTCGTTGTTCGTTGTTTTTTTTCAATCGGCCGTATCTGCTGATGCGAAACATCAAACATGAGGTGACTAGGCAGCGGTTAAGGTATCAAGCAATATCCAGTCATTGTCGATGTTTCGGAATGGAGCGAATTTTAAACGGGTTTGTGTATCTGGTGCCCCCTTGTGGCCCAAAACATCACATCAAACGGTTATCTTCTGCTTCCTAATAAGATGGAGATGTAACAATATCTGATTGTCAAATTTTGCTGTCGTTTTTTTTTTTTGGGGGGGGGGGCTAATTGCCTCCAAAAGCCAGACGCGAAACCACGCTAGAATCCGCAACCAAGGTCATAAAGCGGAGGGGGGAAAAAAAATTACCAGTTATCGCCTGGGTTGTTTATTTGACGGATGGATAATAGCTGCAAAAACGCTCCCCCAAATAGCCAATAAAAAGAGCTCCGAGATGTCTGAAAAGGGGAAATTGGAGAGTGGGGGTGGTGAGGGGGGGGATGATGATTGAGACGTGTTGCCGGTGAAAAAGTTTGCGGCGTAAGAAATATGCAAATCCCCTCCCCCCCCAGTGAGACGGACAATGTTTGTGTTTATCATCGGAATGTGACAAAACAAGCGCATTAGTTTTACGGCTCTGCGGTCGAAATGGCCTTGCAAAACCAAATCTTTCAAATCATGCCGGTAAAAATGAAGAGACGTTAACGTACCTGATGGAGAGACACAATTGTTTTGTCCCCTCTTCAAGGCTTTGTCGCTTGCCGGATTTCAAGTTTTACAATGAGGGTTTTCTTCCAAGACTAGATTTGGGTTGCAAAGCTCGAGTTAGGGTTTGAAGAAAGCGGTACGGTTTCAAACCCCAGTTAGGCTTTCACCATAGGGTCTCAAGCCTTGGGTTGGGGTTTCAAGACCAGGTTAGGGATTTAAACCGGGGCTTTCAAGTCCAAGTTAGATTTTCAATTTAGGGTTTCAAATGAGAGGAGCTTTTCAGAGTAGCGTTGGAAGTGTAGCGTGTTGAGGGTTTCAAAACGGGGTAAGGTATTGAAACTAGCATCAGGGTTGCAAATGAAGCCTTGAAAACAGTGGTAGGCTTAAAATTCCCAAGTTTGGCTTTCTAACGAGGCGTTGAAAGTAGGGTATCAAATTAGGATTGGGATTTTAAAGTAGGAGTTCAAGCCAGGGTGGCATTTCTACGGAAAATTTCAAAATCATCTCTCCAATCCCGGGTTAGGACTTCAAAGGAGGCCTTGAAGCCTGAGCGAAAGTTTCAAATCAGAGCGATTGGAATTTTTTGAAGCCCGAATGAATGTCGTCGTCTTGACATTTTTTTCTTCTTCTTCTACTCCACCGCCGTCCTCTTGTCAGCCAACGAGTCGGCCGTCCCCGTTAGCCGGCCGGCTCGTGCGTCACCTGCTGAATTATTCATGTTGTCACGCCGGGTTTACATTAGACGCATTTAGACACGTTTGCCTTCGCCGGATGGAACATTAGCCGCCGCGCAGTCTACGCACGCTTCCAGGTTCTACTTTGAAGCGTTTGGGTTTCGAGACGTGTTTTTTTTTTCGGCTTCGGCAAACGGCTGCATCGGCGCCCCGCCGCTCTGAATGAAGACCGTGTTGATTTCAAAGTTGAAATCGTTTGGCGTGCCTTCGTGTACCACCTTCAGGTGTTGACTGACAAACAAATGGGCCGCCTCGCCATCGTGCTTTCGCGCCCAATCCCCGTCTGTCATAACATGACTGACGGACAGGCCGAACAACGCCGCGGCGCAACTACACACTTGTCACTCTGAAATGTGGCGCCGCTTGAAGGTAGGGTGGTAGGGAGGGTTTTTGTGTCGAACGGCACCGGTTGAACGATCAAATGAGTGCTTGATGAGATTAATTTGGCTTTCACGCCGCGGTTAGGGTTTCAAATGAAGCCATTGGTGTCCCAAGTGTCAAACGGGCATTTTTACTCAAACTGATTACTTGAATTAATGGCCTTCAAAAAGTCTTGAATTGCTTTCCTTCTGAACCAAGATGCATTCATCATCACTTATTTTTTTTACTTTTTGGGGGAGAGGGGCTGAATCTGTCTGTGTGTGTCCCAACTATGTGGAGAAACATGATCTGCTTTGCCAAGCCTTCAGTTGCTGCTTGTTTGAGGCTCTTTCTGCCCTCCCTTGAAGCTGACATAGTTGAGAAAACATGCTCAGTTTAGTTCAGACCAAAAACTCGAATCTTCATTCGTGGTGCTTTGCGAGGCCCTAGTGTGGTTTTCTTAATGCCTTTATTTGCCTTCAAAAAGGTGCCGTGCCCTCAGTTGTGTCTTATTTTTGGAGCTCTTTCTGCCTTCACTTGTGTACTCGGCAAATGAAAAAATATATTCTGTTGTTTAAATCAGACCCCCGAATCAATTCCCCGCTTTAGAAAAAAAGATTTTCTGTGATGTTTTGCCACGGCTTCAGTTGCTGCTTGTTTGGAGCTCTGACCGGCTTCATTTGTATTGAGTCCGTGGAAAAGTGAGTTCCACGAGGTTGAAATATGACCGCTAATGTGATTCTTTGCCTTCTTGATTTGCCTTTCAAGTAAAGATTGCAAGTGATGCTTTGCCAGGCCTTGAGTCGCTTTGCGTTTGAGGCTCTTAGCGCCTTCGTTTGTATTCGATAAGTGGCACAGCATGGCATGCCAGATGGGCTTCAAATATGGCTGCTGACATGATTGCTTTTAGCCTGAAACAGTTTTCCTTCGGCATGGCACTGGCGCAAACCTCCAGGAGCCCAACTATACTTTGATCATCTTCCTCGTGTTAGCCGCCGAGTACGCAACAAGCGACATCTTTGCTCGCGTCGCCGCCTCCTTGGGACATCCCTCCCCCCCCACCCCCCGCCAATAAAAAATAAAAGCACGTCGCTCTCCGTCGCTGCATGTTAATGCAATCCTTATTTTAGTCTCTCTTTTGCTGATAGCGCTTTGACCTTCCCCGGCTCGTTTCTTTCCTCTTGCTCTTCTTTTACCTCTTTCGCTCTCCGCCGACGAGAGAAGTTGGCGGCCAAACAGAAAAGCTTTTAGTTGGCTCGCAAGGACGAGTCCCAGCGCCCACCCGCCCGAGCAATTTCAGGCGGCCGTCTCGGATGCTGGCAGTGAGGTGAGCAGTCGGCGGAATTCAAACACGCAAACGAGGAAGGAGGCTGAACCAAAGTCGACCGGCCGGCGCGCCTGCAAATGCCGAGGCTCCTTCGCACGTCCCCGACCGACTGTTGGCCGCGTTAAAGGGCGCCGGCCTCGTTGATGTATTCGCCTCATTTCGATTCTGCCGTGTACAAACAACAGCAGGCCGAGAGCGGGCTCGGGATGCATCGCTCATGTCAGTGCTTGGAAAGGTGCCAGCTGAATTTTGGCGCAGGCAAACGGAGCATTTCGTGAACATAACACGGCGGTTTTTCAATGAATCAGAAACATCCTCAAATCCAATCACTTGGCTGAGGGAAAGTTGAGATCCCTGCTGACTTTTGATGAGGGAAGAGGGGCAAGGAGAGAGTCTGAAATCGACCTCGCGAGCATATATATATATTTTTTTTTCAATGTCGGACCGCAGGCCGAATCGTGACTGTTTGAAAAACGTTAGCCTGTTTCGTCATCGCAGCTGGCGTGTCTTTGTAACTGCAGTGGGGGACAATGAAAAAAAAAAGATGTTTGTTTTGTTTGGTTAACAAATGAAACTACAAATTCATATATATTTTTTTTTTCTATGGATACAAAAAGGGGCCGAGGAATTTCCCGCCGACGGGGTTCGTATCAGAAGTAGGCCGCTACCTTTTAGCCCCTTTTCCACTGCTCGTAAAACCCAAATCGAGTTTTTGTGTGAACGTCGGCAAAATGTCAGAGTTTAAAATGAAAACAGAGTTAAAAACAAAAAAAGTCTTAACAGAGGTGAAGTTTCATGCGGCGTTTGCCGCGGCCGCCCGGCGAGCATTTGGCGGACCAATTAGCTGCCACCTTGGGCTGCAATCTGCGCAACTTTTCATCAAATCTGCCGCCGGAGCGTAATCCTCGTCAATCTCGGGCAACCTTAATCCCGCTGTTTGGATTATATTTCACGTGTTTGGCGGGAACAAAAAGATTACGCCGGTCCAACTAATACGTCATCGACCAAACGAACAAAGACACGCACGCACGGACACGCTACTGTGGTCGGATTAGGATTTGGATTCCCGAAAACGAGCATTCATCCATGCGCTTTATCTCCCCCGCAGGGGTCGCCGGGCGTGCCGGAGCCCATCCCGGGTGTCTTCGGGCAGTAGGCGGGCGACGCCCTCGACTGGTTGCCAGCCAATGAGCGCGTACCACGTTTTCATAGAAAAGAAAATATCCTCAAGATTGGTCCCAAAATTCCATTAAAAAACAAAACAAAAAAAAACTCCCTTCTGAAAATTGTGCTCAAAACTTGTCTTGACGGCACCGCAGGCGGCGTTAAAGGGCACGGCCGCGGCGACGCCATCCCCGGCGAACGTGCGCGCAAAGGTCTCATTTGTCAGCCAAAGCGAGCTTGATCTTTTTTGAGGACTCGCAAATGGATGCTAATCCTTGTCAAAAATCAAGCCGGAGCAGACACGAGCCGATTCCCGCGCAAAGTTTTCCGCCCCGGAAAGGTGTCAAGATGAGCCGCTTTGCGCTAATCGTCTCGGAAGTGGAATCTCTCGGGGCTTTTGTTTTCAGGTGGGGGGGGGGGGGGGCTCTCAAATGTCAGTCGTTGCAAATTTACTCTCCGAATGTTCTAAAAACTTTTTGTGAAGGGAAAAAAATATATATCTGTCATCCCCCCCTACTTGATGTCTGCAGATCTAAAGAATTTGAAATTTCATGACAACATGTGATCCCCCCCCCCCCCCCCCACATCTCATTTGCTTGACATTTTTTTCACCTCAAAGTTTTTGTGAGTAGAAAACATTTTTATTCAGAAAGTTTTTCGGAAATCTTTTATTTGTATATGTTTGAGACTTTTTAAACATTTTCATTCAAAGATTTTGATCTTTGGATTTTGCTTTTTTTCTGGATTAATAATTGTTTTAATTAATTTTTTTAAACAAAGTTTTTCGGACATTTTTTGAAGACCGTTGGACCTTTGAAAGTCCACCTTTTCCATCGCAAAAAATCGGAGTCGTTTTTCCTCCCCAAAAATCAGATATTTCTAATTAATCAGTTTTTTTTTTGTTTTTTGTCTTCCTGCTCCTTGAAATGTATTTGTGCGCATTTTGTCCTTGTTTCCAGCACATCAAACCGCATCTGCAAAACAGTTTACACACTCAAAGTGAGGATCCGGGCAAGGACACAATGACACAAACAATTGCAGCTGCTGCTCTGCCCCCGCCCACAACCTTTCTCCCCCAACAACTAAATAAATGAATAATAATAAAAAAAAACTGTTCTGGCCAAAAAGTGAAGACAAAATTGACGCTTTAACGGGAAAAGCGACGCGGTCGACGGGGGTTGATCTTAATCCGATGCGATCTGAAGACCCGAGGAAGGACTGAAAAACATGGCTGACATTTCATTTTCCTCCCATGGTTGTCATTGGCAAGTTTTCCCGGAGAAAGTCCAACCCCAAAAGGGCTTCGGGTTTACACGTGGTGTTTTGGTTGAATTATGGCCTTCTGGATTATTTGCTCATCTTCGTCACCAAATATTCTCCGTCCCCTCACCACCACCGCCAGACAGCTGCGCTAATCCCCAAAATAATAAACGCGAGAAACTCTCAAACCTGCGATGGCTGGCAACCAGTCCAGGGTGCACCCCGCTGACTTGGCGAAGCTCCAGCACGCCCGCGTCCCTCACAATGGATGAAACCCTCAAACCTGCCAGAGAAGCGACACTGCCCGGCAATATTTTTCCTCCTTGCAGCTTGAGTGACGTTATAAAAAAAAAAAAATCCTAAAAATTCAAAATTCAGTGAGTCAAAGTCAAACCAAGACAAGCATCGGTGGCACTTGGGAGCCTCCTGATTGAGAAGCGGCACGTGAAGTCGGCTTCGTGCCGACTCGCTCGCTTTCCCCGGCCGGCCCTGCGACGCTAATGAAAAGTGACGTGCCCCCCCCCCCCCTCCTCATCCAAATGAAATTCACCTCCTTCGCGTTGTGAGGTCCGCTTGTTTTTTTGGGTGAAGGGGGGCGTGAACGGTATTCATCTTGCGGCGGCTGGCATTGCCAGATGACATTGCAAGCAAAGTGAAAGATTACATCGTTAGTGGGAAGCATTAAGGTGATTTTGGAGGGGGGTGCGGGGGTTGGCGAGGGTGGATGGGGACAGCGCACATTGATGAATGCGACCCTGGGAGGCTTTGACAATGACTGAATGTGCTTGTCGCCGAGCTGTAAAGCAGAGACGCCGAAAGTCTTCCGTTGGCGCAGAAAGCCAACGACAATTGGCCCAAAATATTAAAGCCGCAGTTTTCAAAAGACAATTTCACTCAGAAAGCTGAAATTTGGTAGGCCTTTCTCTTGGGTAGACCCACCAAAAAAAACCCTCAAAAACCTATATGCAGAAAGTGTGTGTGTGTGTGTGTGTGTGTATTTGATTTAGAAATAAATTTCAGGTCGTCTTTGTTGGGGAAATTCATGTGTGTCTCCTCCACGGTTGTCCCGTTTTTTATTGAAGGATGAAGAACGTTTTGCATAATGGAACCCTTCAAAACATCATTAACCGTGCTTAGATTCACATCTCATTGAATTTGCCATGATTTATGCGATTAGTGTAATTATTGGTTGGGGAAAAAAAAAACTCCTCTCAGTCCCTCTGGAAAATGTCATGCCCTTCCCCCCCCACTCCCACTCTGTGTGTGTGTGTGTGTGTGTGTGTGTGCACCGTTATTCCAAGACTTGCATAAATAAGTCGCAGCAGACGCTCGTGTTTGCTTTTCAGCCATGGACAAAAACATCGGGAGTGACGACGTTAAAAATAGCGTTTCAAGCTAATGCCGTTGCGCACGGGTGGGCGACGGCAAAATCAACAGGCTACGTCGCCAAGTGATGACATTTCTTGGCCACGAGACGCTGAATCTCATTCTCCCTTTTTTTTAGCCGTCTCGTTCCCCCTCTACAAACGTGACCGTGTCCTTTTTTTTTTTTTTTCCCCCCACTTCAGATCAAAGATGAGATGATCAAGCGTTTTAACTTGAGAACAATTCGCCTGGAGAAATGTGCTGCGCTAACGGAGGGAACTTTTTTTCAGGACGCGACATAAAAGTTTTTATTTTATTTTATTTTTTTTTTGTCCCTCTCTACTTTGACGAGAGAGAAGGGAAACGCTAACCGGTTTGCGGCCGCCAGGTGGTTCCGTCCTCTTGTTCGACCACGTCGACATTTAGCACTGTAGCTCCACTTGATGTTTTTCCATATTCCGCTGAAGATTTCCCGCTCCATTAACCGGCCTTTTAAAAGGAAGGGAAGAAAAAAAACAACAAAACACAAATCCATGAAATGGACGGCAGACATTGAAGTGTCTCTCGTCGTAAGTTCTGTTTTTGAGCCCGTTAAAAGGCTTTGAGTGCAGCATGCGCAACGGCTACATTTGTTATTGATTAGGATGCAAGCTAGCGATTCAACATGGACTTGCACTCTCGTTTCTCTTTCGAGTTTGTCCTGAACCGCCGGCCAAGGGGGTGATCTGAAATGGCTGCTTTCAAACCCCCCCACCCCCGCCCCCCTTGGCAGACCGCCTGTCCATTTTCAGGCAAGGCCTCTTAAGACTTTTTTGTTTTGGTGGGCCTACGCACGATACGCTTGACATGTTGTTCAGCGAAATGATTGATGATGGTAGTTTACTTGTTCGAGTGTTCTTTTTTTTTTCTTGATGGTGAGTACTCACCTTTCACCTGTGGTTTTCACAAAATCACGCGTTGTCCACGAAATGCAAATTTGGTAGCCATCCAGCAAAATCTCTTGGATCAACTCGGATTTGAAGGGCAACAAGAAACAGACAAACTTTTGATTTTTTTGTTGTTGTTTTGTTTTGTTGTTTTTTCAAAACAAAACAACAAAAATGAGCGTCCCAAATCTCTCTGACATCAATGTCAAATTTTGCCATCATGAAAAGATCCGGGACAAGTCAATAATTTTAAGGGCAACTGATGATGGCCAAAATGAAGCTGAAATGTCACGATGAGTCGTGAAACCGTTTTCAGGGTCTGAATTTTTCAAACTCTCGAAATGGGCAATTTTTGTGGTCCTCCGTGGCCACGCTTTTCTCTTGCAATCCCCCCCACGTTGCGTTTTCGGAAGTCATCGTCGCAACTCGGCTCTGCCGGCGGACGTTTTACTCTTGGATGAGTCGATACAAATTTGATCAGCGACACGGCTGTCCAGCCACGTCTGCTCCACTTCTTCTTCTTGCCTTAATATTATATTTTAACGGCAGTCACACAAGGAAACGTCAGAAGGAAGCCCGCTCGCGCCTGCGGTTGGCATTTGGGTGAATCAGCCCCGGGGCGAAGCCGTTAAGCCGGCGGGCCAAATTGAAGCGGGCGGAGCTTTTCTTCCCGACGCTTGTTTTGTGTGTGCGTACAAACAAAAGACATTTCAAAGTAAAAAACAACAACAAAAAAACCCGTATCCTTCTGAAATAATGGCAACACGTAAATTATCAATTGGCGATACAAATCATGAGCTTTCGTGACCACCGACAGTCATTTCATCACATAAAAATGACAAATAATTGAATTTTTAAAAAAAATCCAAACGATGAACATGAATCGCATTATATTTCATTACAAAATTGCCATGAAAATGAAATAGATGACATATATTACGTCTCATTAAAACATAAACGCAAACATAAAGTTTGATGAAGGAAAACAACTACATGCAAGTAAAAAAAAATAAAAATTAACTATGGTTTCACCAAAACGGAAAGACATTCTTGACGAAGCAGCATCTTTGAGTTCTTTTTCTTTGGTCTAATTGTGATTGATGCTCTGTATTTTCCAGCTCTTTTCCGCCCACCTTTTCGCGCCGTCGCAGTCGTCCGACAACACGTGTTTTCTGCCGCAACTGAGCTGACGGATCCGAGACTGGCGCGCATATGAAGAGTCATCATGGCCGCCACGCTGGGGTGTTGCGTTGCCACCTAAGCGATCCTTTAGGAAGCTGTCAGAGAGGCGCCGTTCCCTTTTTCCCCGACCACTTTGCTTGTTAGGCTTTCACATCCGTCTTCATTAGCGCCACGCGCAATTATCCACGAGGCCTTCGCTTCAATTTTCCCACCGTGATTTATTTGCGCCGCTTCCCGTTGCTGTCCGTATTTCAAGCTTTGGAACAAATAAAACAACAACGACAACAAAAAAAAAAAAAAAGAGCTACCGCGAGTGTTTTCCAAGTGAGCGCTCAATTGCACCGTCGTTACTTTCCGACAAAAACGCAAAGCAGCTCGTCGCTGGCAGCTTTGATCTATTTATTTCGCATTTGGGACTCCTGAGCTGTCAGCTTGGCTTTAACACACCCCCAATTTTTTTTTCTTTTGGCTTCCCTCCTTTCTTTTTTGGACTGAAGCTGCTGTGCACCTGCTGTCGTGCCACTGTCGCCGCTTCAGAGGCATTCGGCGACTCGTGACTCATCCACCTCATTTATTTATTTATCTATTTATTGTGTGTGTGTGTGTGTGTGTGTGTGTGTGTGTCAAATCTCCCCCAAGCTCATTTTTTGGTTTCCTTTCCGAAAAATCTAAACATGCCATTGACTGAGAACAGCTATGCAGCTTTTGTTGACAATTATTCCCCAAGTAAAGTGGTATGCAACATTCCCGCATATGTTTGTTTATATATTTGTTCATACGCAGACACACACAAATTAGCATTTTAGATCAATGTATATAACTGTACTGCTGTACGACAAGTCATGGATATTCTAACTAGGCCTTATGTTGGTAGCATGGCGTTAGCATTTTTTTTTTTCCATTGGGACAGTGTACGTTAATTAACACAACAGGGTAAATGCGCCTGATTTAGCATAGATGCTAATATTTAGTTGAGGTGGTAATTTTTTTTTCTTTTTTGTAACTTTCCATGAGTCAGAGATAGAAAGCAGGACTATGTTGTGATGGTAGCATCACATTAGCATTTTGGTTTTAAGCGGAGAGCCAGTTAGCTTTATTCAGAGTCACTGAAAGTAACTTGTGTCATTCGCATTTGGGACCACATGGCTGTAGCACAAGCCACAGTCAGTGACTTGGTCTCAACATCGTAGCATAACGTTAGCATTTTGGCCCAAAAACTAACAACATT
The DNA here is from genome assembly GCF_025434085.1 of Hippocampus zosterae. Lineage (NCBI taxonomy): Eukaryota > Metazoa > Chordata > Actinopteri > Syngnathiformes > Syngnathidae > Hippocampus > Hippocampus zosterae. The sequence goes on from NC_067466.1 coordinate 16,676,912, forward strand.
CCATTCTATTGAAGATGATGTGCTCTCCTCTCCCTCAGCTAGCACATTAGCGATGTAGCGTGGGAGGATGGAACCCCAGCTAATGAGCATAATGAGCTGATACACCGTAGGCGTATTAACAAGCCTTCCATCAAGGATATGACCCACGCACCGCTAATGGCGACCAATCCTCAAAGCGCTAATTGCTTGAAGGGGGCTCTGGAACGATCGCGGCGTGCTTGTTCCGCCATATCGTTAATAATACAACTAATAATAAGAAGAAGCGGGCAAAAAGATGACATTTGCCATGTGGCTGGGCTATTCTTTTCTCCTCTGGTCAATAAGTATAACAATGTGAGCCTATTAACGCCCTATCATACCTCCTGTGTCCGATCATAGCTCGGCATCGTTGTGCAAGTCATTACTGAAAGTGTCTTCACATGTAAGGAAAGGAGCCATTAAGCCCACACAGGAGATGTAGACTCTAATGACCTCTTTAAATGACTCCACCGACGCATGCTGCGGCTGTAACCGCAGTCCTTGGTAGCTTAACGTTAGCTCAGCGAATTTTTTTTTTCTATCTTCCAGATAGTATATTGTTTACCTTGGAGTAGACAGGCTAGTTTTGGGGAGAAGGTGGGGGAGTTGTTCGCAAGACTTTACAGATGGATTTGTAGCATTCCGTTTAACGAGCTAACAACTGTTTAGCGTTGTTTCAGGTCAACTTGGCATGAGCTCTCAAGTTTTTTGGCTGGCGAGCTAATGACGGCATGAATTTATCAGCGGATGGTGACATGGCCTCTCACGCTAGCATCATTTTAGCATTTCATTTCAGGTGTTGACAAAACAGTAGCCTGTCATGTACGTTTCTCATCACCTGTCTTCTCCTTCAGAGTTTTCCGTTTTCTATTTCTGTCCGCGGCTGGCATGCTGTTAATAAAAGCCTCAGTTAGCTCGCTAGCTAGCTATGAACAAACAAACAAACAGGAACAAACGCCACCAGCCTGCGGTGCGCACGTTCTCTTTCTGAAGCGTCTCCGTCATTGATCATGAACAGCAGAAACTCCATAAATAAGGAGACGACGGCTGCACAGATGTATGCGAACAGAGACCACGCACGAGTTGTTGACCCGCATTCTCATTGCTAGCATGATGTTAGCATTTTAGTTAACAATTAAAAAAAATAGATATATGTTTGTTTGTTTTTTAAATTCAAATCCATCCAGAGTAACGTGTCCTAACTTGGACTTATTTTGGCAGCGGAACATTAGCATTTTGTTCCGATGTAAACAAGCGCTCAGTTTTATCCACGGCTAGTAACGACATCTCACATTAGCATTTCTGTTCAAAACGCATGATATTATTCATGCAGCCTCGTCTGGGGAAAAACAAATGCTTGGTCGCTTCTGAGCGTCACTGTGAAATTGCAGAGCATCCAAGTTGAGTATGTAATGGTGTGGACGACTTGGCGCTAGCTCTTCAGTTAGAGCCGGCGTTGTGTCACGACCGCTTCGAATGTCTCCGTGGGCGTCGATTGCAGCCTTCTGTTGATAGCGTCACTCGCTGGCTCCGCGGACTTTTCTCACATCCAGTACGCCCACTGAACCAGCGTTGTAGAGGAAGCATTTAAAAAATGGTTTACTGTACGTGGTGAAAACTACACCTTGTGACAAAATATTGAAAACCGAGGGGGGGGGGGGGGGGGGGTGACCCTGGAATTGGCCTGAACCTTTATTTTTTGTTTGCGAAAGATTTATTTTGAGATCTGAAGGCCTGCGTGCGTGTCTTGGCATGCTTGTTTTTGCAGTTGTGTGCAGTTGTGCACATGCTTGCAAGTGTGGGCGCGTGCCGTTAGGCTCCTGCCTGACGAGAGCCCAGACGGAAACGCGAAACCCCCGCGGCAGGCGTGATGAGGCTTGTGACGGTGTGGCGAGCCGCCTCGTTCTGGTAATAGAGACGCCCCGCCGCCAGCGGCCCGGCCATCGACGCCATCGATTTTGCCCGGATATTTTACGCGGGTAATCAAAGAACTGTGAAATCCTTACTCGCCGGGCGCGCGTGGCTTCGGGGAGCGCTAACAGGATTGCTCACCGCAGCCGGGGTAAACTGATCCGCCTTTCACCGTACGCGCCCCGATTGGCTCGGAGTGTGACGTTTTAGCAATTTGAAGCAGAGAGGAGAGTCGCGGACGTTGCGCCAGCCGCGCGCCAATGAATTAAACAAACAAGATTCCATCCCTTCAAAGTATTTGTGTTGTCGGCTCTGATGAAACCAGCGGTAACCAGAAGCTTTTCCGGGCGGGTTTACGTCACATTTTTTTGCCAATAACTGGATTATGTCATGGGTTGGCACATGTTTTTTTTTAAAAAGGCGGCAACAGGGTTCTGGATTGAAAGCGGGGTTGCGGTTAGTTGGGAGTAAATGAGAAGTCCACTTCGGTGCCGACAAAGTGCACCTAATCCTTAAATAAACAAAAATCCGAATCCACAAAGAACCGGAAAAGAAGTCTAAAATGCTAAAGCGCGCCCAATCTCCGGTAACACCCCAGAAGTACACTCAGCAATTCTTTGCGCATCTGACCTCCTTTGAAGGATTTTTTTGGATATTTACCTTCAACGTTGGCGACGTATGACGGGCTGTCAAGCTGAAGCTAAATTGCTAACGCTACGTTGTTTCTTTCAGTGGCATTAGCTTGGCTAGTTTGGTCACCGAAACCGTAGTTGTACCAGATCGAATGGAATTGAAAGCCCACGTTTTTACGTTTGCGTCACGTGACATCCTTGAATCGCAAGAAGAATGTCGAATCATTTTTCTTCTATTTTTTTTTTCTCTTTTGCGACGCCGTCTCGTAATTGCCGCTGCAAATGGTCATGACCGAATGGCGTCCGCATGTTATGCGCACAGGCCATGTTATCTTACTTTTACGGCCTGGCGCGGGGGCCCCCGGGGGTTAACGCCATCTCCGAGTCCAGTCATTATCATCACCCCCCTCATCTCCTCGGCCGTCGATCGCCCTCAGCGTATTCGATTCTCTGTCCTGTGGCCTCTAAATATGCGCAACCATCATGTGCGTCCTGACGGATATTCAGCATTTTTTTTTTCCTCGTCCGTGCTAATTAGCGACGGGATTATGCAGCTTTTTCCGCTCTGTTTCACCGCTGTTTAAAGGCTCTTATCCAAGTGGGGGAGCCCTTATTTTTCTCATTTCAGAGTAGTTCGTAAAATAATAAAACGTATTATGCCCTTAATGGGATGGAATTTTTATTTTTGTATGCAGCAGAAGCAGATAACCAACCAATCTCCGTGTATTGGGGGGAAAATTTAAGGGGTGCTCGATCCCGAAAAAAGAAAAAAAACCCAAAATAGGATGATCCCAAAACCTTTTAAATCAAAAGTTTAATTAGTACTACAAATTAGAATTGCTTTATGTGTTCCGTAGTGGGTACAAGGTAATACAAATATATTTTTGCGCGGTATCAAAAAAGTTTGTGTCCTCCCAAAAGTTAAAAAGTGAAAATATTTGAAATCAAAAATTTTACTTTTGCATGTATTATTTCAGTTGATTGTGTGAGGGCAAACAAAATTTATTTTAGTGGTGCGCAGCGCAGAAAAGATCAAACCCCCCCCCACAAAAAACATTGCAAATTAGGACGGAGGATTAAAAAACAAACAAACATCTTGTCTGATTTAAAAGTAGACGCTATACGATAATGGGATGTTACTTTATGCGCTGTGAGAATTTTGCAAAATTATTTTTTAGGGTTGCATAGCACCGAATAGTTCGTCAAAAAAAAATCTGTGAAAAAAAACAAATTCCTTCAAATCCAATATTGAGCCCGCGCAATCCTACTTTTTCAGAGGCTACGAGGGTATCAAAATATTTTCCAGGGGTGCGTGGCTCCGAAAATTTTGAACCCCCCCCCCCCCAACGATGGATGTGTAAAAGCACCAAAGTGCAGTGTGTCGACTTTCGCCACAAGACAAATCACCCAGCTGTAAGTGCAAGCATCCGTTTTTGATGGATGAGATTGTTTATCGTAGCCGGCAAGAAGGGGGGGGGGGTGCGTTGTGGGAAAAGGCCAACGATGAGGAGGGTGTCAAAAGGCAGAGACCCAATTCACATGCCGGACCCTCAGACTATTAAAAAGGTGATGGATAAGGCAGCGTGTCGGCCGCAACGAGGAAACAAAACAACAGCAGTCAAGTTGTTAAGAGCCGGGTGGCTGTCCAAGCGGGAATCTCCCGGGTGATTCGGGGGTGCGCTTATGGTCAAACAAACAAAACTCTTGAGCTGAGCTCGTTTTCTATTATTGCTTCAAGTTGTCATTCAAAATATGTTTTTTCAAGCTGTTATTTATAACCTTTGTTGCGCACCCGAACAAAAGCAGTCCAATTTGATTGAATTGATCATAAGGTTCATTCTATGAGAGTGAAATTTTATTCAGTAGTTTTTTTTCTTGATAATATTTTTTTCCTTTGATGTTGCGCGCCCTCGAACAGCTCAGTTGGGCCTCGTACCCCTTGCATAAACAATTCATCTGTTCCAGTCTCAACCTTTAATTCACGACCCTTTTTACAAAAACGATTTTTTCTTGTCAACCCTCGGGTTGCGGTGCACCCCTAAAAAAAGCATTACTCCTTCTTTGCACTCCAGACAAACATCACGTCTCATTTACTTCCAGCCTCTAATTTTCATTCAGTTTTTTTTTGTTCCCGTGTCCTTTTTGAGCTATTTACTGGTGACCATGTTCAACCTTTTCCAAGCCGCGCACCCCTACAAAAAACATTTAGCACGTACAAGGAAATCCTAAGAACGTCACATCTCGTCCTAGCAATGCCTTTAGCTTTTGATTCTGAATACATTTGGCCTCTTTTGTTAATTTTCCTTTGTCATTTGGACCCTTCGATTTCCACACGTCCTGAAATGCGATTTCGCACCCCTTAGAATGCGATTTCGCACCCCTGCGTTTCTAACTTTCGATGGGATTACCGCGGTTTGCTCAACGATAGTGTGTGAGCGAGAGATCAAAACACGTTTACATTAGTTGTAATTCTGTTAAATTAATGTTCCGCTTGTCTTAGTGCATAAAGCGACAGAAGGTTCATTAAGTACTGTCCTGTGTACCGACAACTTATACCTGTGTAGCCACATCCAACGCACCCCCCTACCCCCCCTTTACCCGTAAGCTGCTTAGCGCATAACAATGGCTTTCGTTTGCATTGCAGATGAAGCGGCCACCAAGGACACAATTTAATGAACATGTAGGTCACATTTGATTCCTCGTGCATTGTCGCTGAGCAAGGGAAGTTGGACGCGCAAACTTGGGTTGGAAGACGGTAGGCAGGGAGGGGCAAGTGGGGGGGGAGGCGGGGGCTAATATCCAAACGAAGGGCGGGCGTCAATGGTGAAGCGGTATTTTGCCATGCGCCAACTTTTTAGCGATCCACTGCAGTCTCATTAAAAAAAATTTTGCGGGATTCCTGCTAGTTGACCTTTGAACCTTTGCAACTTGGCGAGGGTCAGACTTGACATTTGGCCAACCCAGATGGCCGCCTGATGCTTTACGGGTTCCACTCTTCTGGCTCTTCCTTTCTTTGTTCTTTCCGCTAGCTTGACCCAGCCCCACCCACCGTCACCTTAGCCCTCTAATGAAGCCGAGGGCGGTCGAGAGGCACTTCCGGCCGCGCCTCCCCCAGACGCTCCCAGATGATTTCCAGAGCCCCAGACCACAATTAAAATTTCAGAAGACAATCCAAAGCTCGTGCATTATTGAGGCACCTCAAAGCGTCCAGAGGCCGAGCGGAAGGAACAATGGAGGGGCGGGGTCGCACGGCGAGCGGTTCCACCGGGAATTTTGCTGCCCTTTTAGCTGCTTTTAATCGACCCGTTTGGCGAAAATCTTTTTCCATTACTTGATGGGGAGACGAGGATCAATTTGACTGACAGTTGCCTTTTATTTTAACCTGCACAAATTTTAGTTGAGTTTTTTTGTAGTCTTATTCAAACTTTTGGTGGGGGCAGTTGTGCAACTTTTTGGTGATTCGTGGGAGTCTTGTTTTGACCTTTTCTGACATTTAGGCTCGTCATGTTTTATGTTTTGGCCTCTGCGATTTTTGAGGGAGGTATAAATAGGGGGGGCTCCCAAAATAGATTTATGCCAGGACGAGCGTCTCTCGGGATTTGAATCCAATGTCCTCATGTAGCACCATTTGGGTCTTCCCAACCACGAGCGATTTAAATCAAGATACGTTTGATCTCTACATAACCCCCCCCCCCCCCCCCCCCCCCCCGATGAAGCACATCGCCCACAGATTGAACTAATCCACTCAGATAGATCAGGTGTGCCAGCTGTCACACTTGGCACCCGCCCGCAAAGCAGACGCTCTCGACCCGACCCGACAGCCGGCGAGCAGCCACGCCGAGTGGTCCCGTTAAATAATCCATTAGCTCGACAGACTCTTTACATGTGTTACGCTTGCCGCCAAAAAAAAAAAAATCCTGTCACCGCTGCTCTTCTTTTTTGGGCTTGCCAGGTCACATTTGTGAACTGGCGAGGGGGGGAGGGGGGGGGCGTATTTGGAGCGAGCCGACGGCCTCCGCGATGGCGGTGGAGTGTCGCCGTTGCTCAAGTGCATCCTCGCACGACAAACACATTTTACAGTCGGGCGGCTTAATTAGCGCTAGGCTAACCGCCTTGTGTGTGTGTGTGTGTGTTTTTAATAAGAAAGGGGTTACCATGGCCATTAGGAAACAAAATCCCCCCGCCCACTCCTCGTGGTCCCATTTCGCTCCCTTTATCCTCGGGTCGTTGGCTTTCACCTTTCGGCTTGTTGGTGGTCAAGCCGTTCTTGTCGTTAGCACAGTAAGATGAAGGGAAGAAAATGTGGAAAATTGGGCCAGCGCGTTGGCCGATTTTCGCCAAAGGGCGTCCTCATTTTTGCGTGTTGCGCCCCCTTGAGGGCAGACGAAATCAAAACATTGACGTCAATATGCGGCCGTGCTGACTTTGGTGGGCTATGCCGTAAAGCGCCAAGTTGCCGCAGCTCCTCCTTCACGAGCGCCTTTGCCGACGACGAGAGGCCGAGGGGGGGGGGGGGGGGGGGCTGCCGCTTCCTTGCGTCTTTCTTCCTTCCGGAGACGGCGCCGCGGCTCCGATGGCCGACGAGCGCCGCTGGCGCTGCGTCTAAAAAAAAAAAAAAATTAAAAATGCTTCGTTCAGGTTCTTTCCTCGGCAGCGTTTCCGCTCCAATCGCATCGTTTCGATGGCGTCGGACAGATGCGAGGTGAAAAGAAATGCCCGAGCCGTTTTTTTTTTCCTTCTCTTGAGTGGAGGATAGAATGAATAAAACAAGCGCAACAAAAATTGGGGACAGGAGAGCGTGTTTGCCCGCAGGCGGGCCGTGACTCACCCGCTACCTTGGCTTTGCCTCCTTCCACTTGGTCAGTTTGCCCCGACGGTGAAATATCTCGGCCATGTCGCGTCGGCGCGCTGCCGATTGGACATCCAGAAAAGGACTCAGTAGCGCCCCCTGGAAAATTACACGAAAAAAAAAAAAACAACTTGACCTCGACGGCATTTTGGTGTGAAATTCAGCGGACGCGTCGAATCAATCGAGATCCATGAAAACGTCTCAAAGGAGGCGTACGTGAAACTCAACCGCAAGTCAGCCATTTTGTTATCAAGCGGCCATTTTAGAGCCAAATTCCACTCGATTTGTGAAGCTTTTAACGTCGATGGTGTCGCGTCAGCCGAATAAATCTCAATTTCAGATAATGGATGGATTGATTACAATACGCGCAGTGTCATGTTTTTTTCCCCAGATGCGCAGTCAGCCCCCCCCCCCCCACCCGCCAAGAGATGAAACGGAATATCATCCATATTTTACCTCCGACTCTTCCTCCTGCGCTTGCTTTTTTTGTGTGATTAAAAGACACCGCATTGCCAGTTTACGAACCGTGATTTTATTTCTTTATTTTTTTTTGGGGGGGGGTTCCGTCAACTGCCGCAATGGTCCAATTTAGCTGATATTGGCACACTGGCGTGCATCTCGGCGTGTCTGATTCGAGATTCCCCTCCTTTCCCCTCCACGCGCTAGCAGGCCATTGTGCACTGACCATGCACTGAGCGGTCCAGGTTGATCTTCAGCCGGGGAAGAAAGCCCCCCCCCCCCTTTAGTCCCGTGTTAATGGTGCGCCCTGGGGGTTGCCGAGGAGTCTGAGATGCAGGGTGAGTGAGCAGCAAAAGGACTTGAGAGAAGAGACTGATGTAAATGTGAAGAAATGGGCTGCGTGGATGAAAAGGTTGCTCTAAAAAAAAAGAAAAATAAAATGTCGAGCCGCCCCCGTGGGAACGCTGCGCTTGGGCTTGTCAAAGCAAAAGATCACAAAACTCATTTGATCGCAGCTGGGAAGATCTGGAGCAACGTTGCCTCGTCGCCTCGAGAACATGTGCGGCGTTGCTTTGGATCGCGCGTTGGGGATTTGGCGTTGGCGGTCTAAACAATGGCCGTGAGCATTTGTGGGGGGGGGGGGTTAGGATTGCGCATTTGAGGTGTAGCCTTTGTATGAAATGACAATTACAAAATAATTTCCCGTGTTTAAGCAGGTAAGGCAATTGAGAGCCAGTTTCTCGTTCGCACTCGCGACCTGGAGTGTCTTGCCGAAGGGCACTTGGGCAGTCGGAGCCGGGGAACGCAAGCGCCGACCCGCTTGACCTTTTGAGCTCCCGAAAATTGTTTCTCGAAAAACCGGGCCTCCCCTGGCTACACTTGAGTCAATTAAAGCCCCCCCCCCTCCCTCACCCCCGACGCAATTTCAGCCACTTGATCGGCATAAGTAACCTATTTCCAGCGAGGGTGTTGATTTAAAAAAAAAAAAAAAGTCGTCAGGTTGCACGAGGCAATAAAATAACCCCCCCCACCCGCCCCCACCCCCCGTTCCCTTGACTCGGCTCGTCCTCCGTCACGCACGCAAGACCATTTCCAAGGGAAACTTACGGCCGGGATGGATGTTTCCCGCAGGCCGCTCTCACGTCCAGCGGCTTCTGGGAAAAAATGTTCTCCTAATTTATCTGCCATAGATCAGGCGGGACTCGAACACTTTATGGCCTGGCCTGCTCTTCACCCCTTTTCTCCGTAACGTTATCTCTCGCCCGGCGCTTTCTTGAAAATTCTCTCCGCAATTCCGAGGCTTATCGCGATTGTAATTCGGCGCGTTGAGACGGCATCCGCCCTGCCGACCTTGACGCTGCGGCTCGTATCGCTCCGGATTTAACAAACAAATAAACGCATCGAAATAGTTTAATGCCGCTCGGCGGGAAACAGAAGACGGCAAATGATCCCGGAGCAAATTTCAGCCGATGGCTTTGAAAGGAAACTTGATGTGCTCCGAGGCCAGCCGCGAAAGTGAAAGAAACACGAACGCACTCTCGGGACAGAAGCGCAAAAATGACTTTTAATGACTTCAGCGGGGGGGGGGGGGGGGGGGGGGGAATGAGCTCTGAAGTTAAATACGGCAAAGATGCGGATACGACGCCCATAAATGCAGAGCGACCGCATGACAAAACCCGACGCCGGAACGAGTGCCTCTGTGAAGGTTCTCGGGAGCTCGAGAACGTATCTGTTGTGCTTCGGTTCTTTCTCCACCATCGTGACAATTAATTTATTGCTAACATTAGAAAATAGCAGCAGTAGTAGTCGTAGTATCGATACCTGGTATCGGGCCAATACGGCCTCATTTTAAAGTATCGGGTACTTGCCTCCGATCCCAGCCACCGATACTTAAAATCCAAATCCTCCTCACCAACAGTTGGCGCTACATTGTGGCAGTTTGACGGATGGGCGAATCGTGTGCGTGAAACAAACAAACAAAAAGTTCTTTTGAGCGTGTACCGCTAGTATCAATTTGTGTACGTGAAATTGACAATATTTGGCGGTACAAGGGTTCACCAGACGAGTGCATGTGCAAGTACGTACGCCTCTTGAAGTCGTTTTCACCTCCTGCGATGTGGACGCGACTTCCACGGGCGCGCCTGTGACGTTAGCATGAAGCTAGCGAAAGAAACCTTCTCTTTTGTCTTGATTAGCTTCAGTCGACTTGAACTGGAAGTGCGAGTAAACAGCCTGAAGCAAGCACGCCAAGCCTGTTTTTTTGTTGGTTGCTAAATTGCACACGGTGTGCTCAGCGAGAGCAGAATAACATTTAGTCTGAGCAATTTTGGCTCACAACACAAAAAAACGAGACAGAATGCTGAAAATCAAGAAAATGTGGGTAATCTTCGCTCAAGGCGCCACCGGACAAACAGAAATCGATATTTGTGCGATGGCAACTCCCATCTGCAGTTGAGCAAACAATCGAGGCAGCGGCAGTGCCGCGCAGCCGCTTTTGTTTGTGGAGCTCTCGAATCGGTCGAGCGCGTCCCCGGAGCCCGCTTTTGGTCGCGCCGAGTCCGCCGCGGACATCCGGTGACATGCGGATGCGTTTTTTGGGGGGGGCTTTTTGGTCCTCCGGGCGAAGGTAAAGTGCAGCCCTCGCGCAAAGCACTTAATGGCGCCGCCACTTCATTTATTTATTACCGATGTCAGCAGGTTTGCTCATTTTGTAAGTCCCGCGGGATCGGGCCGACGGGCGCGTTGATGGCGCATTAGTGGCGTTTTGTAGCGCCGCGACGTGTGGATTGGATGCCGTGCTGGAGCCCATCCCAGCTGATGTCTGGCGAGAGAAGCGGGCGGGGGGGGGGGGGGTGGTGTTGAGATTCTCCCCAGTTTTTGCGCCTCCGGGCCGTTCAGGCTAGCCAGCTTGACTGGGTGTATCGCATTTCATCCACGGGATCACTCGATGGGCTTCACGTCAAGTTCGGAGGCTTCAATTTCGCATGATTTGGAATGTCGGAGTTGAGTTTCGGCGATGACAGCGATGACGTTTGATGTCAGAAGTGGCTCAAAAGACGATCGCTCTGGCTTATAGGTGAGCAGAGACTTCTCCGTGTACAGCATAACCGCGCCTTTGGGGGTGATACTGCCCCCAAGTGGCCAAAGTGCGCGCTCCGGAAGGAACATCGCCGTGTGCATTGAACGGAAGCAATAACCATTTCATAATTTGTCATATGATGACATCACTGTATTTATTTATTTTTTTCCGGAGGCTTGGGAGGGCCGTTGCAATGGATTCATAGCATTTCGATTCATTTCAATGTCTCAAGGCGCATGAATGTGCTCCAGAGTGGAAAACATGTTAAGAAAAAAAAAAAAAAATTAGCATTAGCACCATTCAAACTGGCAACAAAGACCAACTTTGATATATTTAATGTGTTCACATTTTTTTTCCTCACCATTGGAATTAAAAAAAAAAAAAATCAAATCTCCCTGACACACTGTTTTTTAAAATTTATTTTATTTGTTTTTTTTTTTTTAAAGGGAGCGAGTCCAACATCCAAATGGACCATCTGCCGAGCACCCATCACTTCTAAAATTAGTGTTGGGATGGCAAACCGTGTCTTCTGTCACACTGGCGAGAACGTGCACCGCAACACTCGAAAACTGTTCTTAGCCACCCCCCCCCTCACTCCCCGCCCAAATTCTAGACGAAACATTGCGAGGATGGATTGAAAGTGTGAATGTGTGAAGAAGCCGCTGCCCCGACCGGGCAGCGGCTCGGGGGCTCAACATGCAGCACTTGGACCACGGTGTGAATAATTTACCGCCGCCGGTGTTAAAAAGAGACATGTATAAACACGCAAAAAGAAAAAAAAAAAGACAACTGCGAGGTTTGAGTGGAGGTGCTTGGGGAAAAAAGGGCCCCCCGCCCCCACTGCTGCAAGCATCCGTGTGATTAATCCCCGTTTGCAATTACCGGACGGGCCGCAGCGGCGAGTGAGTCGCATTAACTTTTTGGCCGGAGATCCCGTTTAAAAGTCGGCCGTCCTGCGCTGCCTGCAAAGTAGCTGCCGGCGGCGTCTGCAAAAGGCGCATTTTGTGGCCCAGGGAGAGAGAGTTGTGCGTGGGGGGGGGGGGGTGCACAAATTCAAGAAGCTCATTCATCAGACGGGACTCTTTGGCTACTGCACTCCAAGATAATCGAGGGGGGTGTGGGGGGGGGGGGGGGCGCCGTCGCAACAAGTGCTCATTGGACACGTTTCATTCTTGGGAGTCATCAGACAGGAAAGCCTTCGCTGGGTGAAGCAGCATGCGGCTCAGCGCCCGAGGCGCCCAGAGCCGGCCGGCAAGCGCTTATTCTGGTCCTCGCTTGCGTGGATGCTTGCTCTCATCTCGGGTTCAACACATTTATGGCGATTATATGAGCCCCCCTAACGCCCCCCCCCCTCCCCAAAAAAGGCAAAGCAGAGTCTTCGTTTTGACGCCGCTCAAATTTTAATGAGCCTCCAGAGAGGATGAGGAGGCGGTCTTGTTTACCGACAGGCGCCCGGCTTTACGGGCAGGTATGGAATATTGTCGGCGCGCACACACACACGCACACGCACACACACACCTCCTCCCGCCGCTGTCGCTATTTTACAACGCCCACAAATCTTTACAGGCAATTTGGATTCTGCTCTTTTGCTTCTCATCGCATTAGAGTGAGCTATTTTTGCAATTTTTTTTTTTTTTTTACCTCGCGTGTCAAAATGTAAATGCTTTTTGGGTTTTTTAAAAATGCGTTTTCTTTTTTTATGCTAACATTGAAACAAATAGCGCGCCCTGCATCCATGCACGGGAATTGCCCAAATTGCCACGAAAATTGCCACTTTGTTGCCGCCAGCTCCTTTTCCAACGGGTTCGGCGTGGACGAGGGTCCCCGCGCGGCGCACCCGTGTAAAATTCAGGGCTTGTGCAAGCCGCCGTCATGACTAAAGGACGTCCGGAGATGGCGGCGTTGGCGTCACTTTGAATTTTTGAGAGCAGCACAGCTTTTGAGAAGAAGATAAAGATTAGAAGGCGAATCTTGAATTGTCGCCGCGATGACGCGGGAGAGCTTCGTTTGCCAGAAAGTGTCAGCAACTCGCAGGGGGAGGTGGGCGGGGGCGGGGGGGGGTTGTTTGACAGGTCGCAGGTGTAAATAATGACATGGCGAATGAACTCCACTGGCCTCCTTCTGTTTCAGCCCAGGTGAATCGTCATGCTCCGTCGTATTGTCCAAGCTGGCAGGGTGTGAGACATTACCGCAAAAAAAAAAAGAGAAGCGGCCATTGTTGGGATTGTTCGGAACACCTGCGCATTCCCCTCCCCCCCCCCCCAAAAAAAACAGACTCCCTGCATGTCTTTTGGGGACCCGACCAAAACGAAGCATCTGCCCCGTGAAAAGCAAACGAGGCTCTTTGACCCATTTTCTCTGCGCCACCTGAGCAGATTCGAGTCGCGCCGGGCGGCAACGGGGGACGTTTGTCGGAACGACACCAAGACCGGTCGCCGAGGTTGTTGCCATTTGGACGCGCGGCCGCATATTGTCCATTGTGTGATTTTTTTTTTTGGGATTTTTTTTGGGCGGCTGTGATAGCAACCTTGGCGCCAAGCGGGAGGAGGCAATGGGCGCTCGTTGCGGGCCCTTCCCTCCCAAGGTTTTTTTTTTTTTCTTGCGACGCGGCGTTACGGCCGCTCGGCAGGCGGGGAGGGTGAGAAGCAAAAACGCCTTTTTGGCCTGGCGGGCGGTGCCTCGCGCTTCCGCTGACGCTCTGAAAAGAGCGAAGGCAGCCTGAAGCCCATGTCAAAGCTCTTAACATTGAAAACGAGACCTTTCATTTATTTACTCTCCTGCGTGTTGTAATCCAGCTTCAGGCTGCGGTTGCGACTTGTGCTTGGGGGGGAGGGGGCGGCGGGGGGGGCTGACGCTGCTGGAAAACAAAGCTGCTACCCATGCAGCACTGCGGGGTCACAAGTCCTTCCTGTGTTGCACGCACGGAAGCAAAAGGGAAAAGCAGATTCCGCATGGGGGGTCCGGGGGAGGACGGGAGGGGGTGGGGGGGGTGTACCCCTCCCTGCGGAGACCTCAGTCATCCTCTTTGCAGCTCCCTGACACATCAGCAAAGTGTTCGGAGGGGGAGCGCTTCATCTGGCAGCCTGGAGCTGAGCGTGTGACCTGGGGGGGCTGTGGCTCCACGCCGCGCGAATTACCTCGCTCGCAACCTTTCACTTTCTTTCTTGTCCCGGGGGGGGGGGGCATGGCGGCCCTGTGCTAACTGCTTTGTCCCTGAGTGTGGCCGGACTATTTGCCGGTGTTTTGTTGAGGGCTCGCCAGCTGTGACTTGGCACCCGGGCGGTGGGGGGGTTGGGGGGGGGGCGTTTTTAGTCGGAACGTATCGGCTGTACTGCTGGGCTGAAGGTCGTCGAATGCGTGAAGGCGCTTCTAGCGATGCACAGTTAATTCGTCAAGTGGGACGGCAGAGATTTGGCCTTTTTTTTTCTTTTTCCAGGAGAGACAAAGGGACTTGGGGGGGCGGGGGGGATTGTGTTTTATAAATGTAGCCCAGAACACCATCAGTCATAATTCAACCAAAGCACCTGTGACGCTTCTTCAACCTCGGCTTCGTCGATCACTCGTCACCGACAATCGCAGCGCTCGTCGGTCGACAAAATTCAAAGGCGTCGGCGCACGTGCTGACACGTGTGTCACGGCAGTACAGTTTCCCGTCGGAGGGGGCGGGGGCTGCTTTCCCTCTTTGGTGGCGAAAAGGTCATTCCATTTGATTGTGGGAATCTGCGATTGTAGTGACGGCATGAAAAGTTGTGGTGGTGGTGGGGGGCGGGGGCTTTTTGGCCTCCTCGCTACGAGCTGGCGCGCGTCAAAGTGAAAAGTTTTTTCCCCGGCACTTTTTCCAGTCGCGAATGTAAAGTGTGTTTTTTTTTTTTGCGATTTCCACTTGAGGCGCCGAGTACAAACGAGAGGTCCTCCTTCCTGACGAGGGCCAATCATTTTCGGCGAGCTCGTCGGGGGGTCGGCGGCACGCTCGCTAACGTTTCCAGCTGCAGCCTCTTCATTCTTTTATTTATTTTGACCTCCGCCATCTGGCGACATCAATTGATTTTTCTCACGGAGCAAGCGAACTACATATCTGCCAATTTTGCTCCGTTCGATTGAAAGCGGAGAGGTTTTTTTTGTGCGTTTTTCCCGCCGGCAGTCGGGCGCCGCCGCCGCGCGCCATCTGCGAGGCGTTTCGGCCAACGGCGGAAGGCTTCGCACGAATGCAAATACTCATTAGGCCATCAAAGGCAACTCGCAGGGTGGCATTCTGTATACTTTCCCCGTTGTGGTAATTAATCGCAATCTAATTGCGGCGCGGCGGGCGTGCTCTTGCGGGGGTTTGCATTGTGACAAGAAATGGCGTCCTCCTCCCCGTCTCATTTCTTTTTCTGAGATTTACATTTGCGTGCCTACGCGTTACGTGGTGGGGAGCGCATGAATAATTCACACCGCTGCGTTTGTGTGCCGTTTCCTGCCCCGTCCGTCTCAAAACACGGTGGAATCGAGGGCCGGCACAAAAAAAAAAAAACAAAAAGGCCAAGCGGCCGCACGTGCTCCCGAAACGCAGCCGAGCGTCGAGGCGTCAGCGTAATGAAATTGGACAATGTCGTTAGCAGCGCCGCATTGTCCTTGCCGCTTTTAGCCCCGCCGCGCCTCTTCCGCAGGATAGCGCTAATGCTACACAATGGCGGGATTAGCCCGGGACAATGAGGCTCCCCCCCTGTCAGAGTCCAGCACCTGCTGACAGCAAACTGCCAAATGTGCACCCCCCCCCGCCCCCCCCGACCCCCGTCCAGCGGCCAAGCATCCCGGCGATTAGCTATTAGAGGCTTGATGCTTTATTGTAACATGGCCGTAATTATCGGCGTTGCCGTTAACGCCCGGGCAGAGGTTCCCGAAACACGTCCGTTTTTCTTTACGCGCGGCGATAAAGGTTTCAGCAATTTGCTGTTCTTAGCAGAACATCGAGAAGCCTTGTCTCGCCTTCCAAGGCGGACTTCAAGCGCCTCGACTGCGTTTCCACTCGTCAACGCCGTACCTCAAATAGACCCCAAAGGAGTTGGCGCTGCCGCCATCCCAGTGATAACGATTGAACTCGCAAGACATTTTGCGGGGTGGGGGGGCTTTAAAACCAAGCATACAAAAGAATCTGCTTTCATTTAGTCCGCACCAGAAACGTGCATATTTCCTCCGATAAACGGCGGCGTAACCCCCTGCGAGCCGTCAGGTGCATCATCCAAGCTATTTAGGTCAAACGCACGAGACTGAAAAAGAAGTTGAAAAAAAAACCAAAAACTGCGACCGCGTTTCCAATTTCAAGCCCACCTCCAAGTGAGAAAGAAGCGAAAATAAGAAGGTAGCGAAAAGCCCTGGATTTGAGCGTCGGACAACTGCCTTGCTAGTCATCGCTTCACAGCTCAGCATCCCACTTCTGACGCCATTTGTCACAGAACACTGCGAATGCGTGCCAGTGTCATGGAAAAAAAAAATAAAGAAATTGTTTAAAATCGGAGCCCGTTTGTTAAAGATCATCACAGGAGCCAAATCACGTAAGGCCACATCTCGGCGTGTCATGCGGGTCCCTCTTCTGACACCAAATCAGCCTCGATGGGTATGAAATCCGCAGAGAGCCGTTGGCCTTTCTTGATGGGGGGTCATTTGAAGGCGGGCTTTCCAACAGACGAAATCCTGTAAACACGGCGTCAAGGACGCAATCGGCATTCCGCCCGTGTTGTTGCAACCTGACCTTTAGCTGTCGACACATTTTTCTTCTTTTTATTTTTTATAGTTTTTTGTTTTTCCTAAAGCAGCAGACACGGCAGTATTTCTGCAAACTTTTTCTCGCGGCGGCGACGCCAAATATAGAGCCACCTGCCGCACCCTTCCCCCCCCCCCTCCGCTTCTGTCGCCTACTAATTAGCTCGTCAAAATTAATGGTTTCATACCAAACGACTTCATTAGTTCACAAGGGAGGAGGAGGGGGGAGGAGATGCGGGCGGCCTGCCGTTAGTGCCGAAGAACAAGTCACTCGTGGCGCGCTCAAAGCTTTACAAAAATAAAATAAAAAACACGCCATTAATCTTCTTGGCTCACAAAAAAATAAATAAAATCAGGTTCTTGTTGAAAAAAAAAAGTGGGGGTGGGGGGGGCAGTGCTCGTTTTCTTCAACTCTTGAGCACCTCGCCCCAAAGCACGGCGGCAAACACAAAGTAAATTAAATGTCAGGCCGGCGCAAACACGCCGCCATCTTCTGATTTTTTTTTTTTTTTTCTCCATCGCGGAACTTTTTTTGTTTGTTTTTAACTTTAATTTCTCAGTCAAGTCTGAAACGTCTCCAAGAAGTCGAATGAAGTTGACACTTTGGAATGAAAATTCAAGAAAATGAGATGAGCCCGCCCACGTCAAAATTTTTATCAAACTTTGCAATTGAAAAATCCTGCAAAATTGTACCATTCGAAAGCAGCGTTTTTAGGAGGGAATATGCCGTGAAAATTTCACAGATGTCGCAATTCAAATATGAAGATCGTACAATTCAACAAGCACGTTTGCACGAAAAAAAATACAATTCAAATTTGTGGCAATGGAGAATCAAAGAGTCATCTGCGAACAAAAACAAACAAAAAAAATTGCTTGGAAATCTTCGGATATTTCATGTCGCCTAGATTCTTCTGCGGTTTGTAATGTGACCGATATTTTCAGAATAAAATCTGCCTCAGACGTTTCTCAAAAATTTGGGATTTGGAATCCACAAGAACAGGACTTTGGAATTGAAGTGTACCAAAAGCACGTCAAATGTATTCATTTTTTTACTACCACAAAAAATTTTGGACCAAACATTGCACAATTTTGAATCAGATGAATCATATTTTGGGGGGGGATGAAAAAATTGCATTTTCTCCACTCTTGGACATTTGTTGTGTTTATTAATTTTAATTTGTCAGTCTCCTCCATGGCCGCTTGCCACATTATTTTGTCGAGTTATTTTCTCGAAAGCACTCGGAAGAATTTAAGTGAAGTCAACACCTTTGTCATAAGCCCGCGGCGTCCGGGGAGCTCACACTGTCACAGCGCTAACGAGATTAGCCATCGAAAGCGACCCGTGTCCGTCACTCAAATGTTCCGCGGGGATGCTTGGGAAGCAACCAACGTCGCCGTCGCATATATTCAAACTTTTTTTAAAAAAAACATTTTCCGTGGAAGCTGCAAAATGTTGCCGTTGAAAATCTGTCGGGCTTCAAACGCACTTGATGAATCGAAAGTTGGCTCGCCGTTGACGATGATGGGGAGAGAAAGGCCTCGGAGGACTCCGGTGAAACATTCTCGTAGCCACGAGAGGGACGGATCAAGCTGTTTAGGAACGTCACCAATGATGGGAAGCAGATGGCACCGGGGGGGATTATGGCAGATTGGGCAGGGGGGGAAAAAAAACAACAACAACAAAGTCAAAAACTGAATTGACAAACAAAGCTAGCGGGCTTAAGCAAACGGCCTGCGCAGCCTGTTTTGGAGAGAAGACGTCTGACAAATTGGGCTTTGAAAGCAGTCGCGACGTTGAAATCCGCCAATGTGGAATCGTTTGATTGTCGTTTCTTGGGGGGGAAAGTCTGCCTCAAAATTCTCGCAAAAAGATTCACACCTAAGTGTTAGAATTCAAGTACTAGCCAACACTGTCCCAATTCAATTAACGTCCATGGTCACCCCCGGGTCACTTTTTCCCTTTTCCACCTTTTTTTTTTGGAAGGCAAAGGTGGCAAAATGGCAGTCATGTGGGGTGCTCTGATGCTAACTCCGCAAGGGGGGGAGCATGCCAGGTTCCACCCTTTTTTGTTGGAAGGCAAAGGTGGCGAAATGGTATTTTCAACAGCAAGGGGCACTTTTTCTTTTTGGCTGTTTGTGGGGTGCTCTGATGCTAACTCTGCAAGGGGGGGAGCATGCCAGGTCATCCAGTACAGCGGATAGCAGAAGTGGCGATTCGAGTCTCGATCCACATGTGAAGAAAAAAATTAATATTTTCTTTTTTTTTTGTTTTCAAATAACCATATTCCAAGATGTCAGCAATGATTCAACCCAAGTATAGAAATCCCAAATCTGATCTCAGCCAAAGATTTCCGATCAGATCGGGACAACTCTCGCGGTGGCCGTAGTACGCAAAGTGGTAATCGTAGTGTTGTTGGTAGAAAAGGTGTCTCCGATACATTCCAATTCTTCTCTGCTAGCTATATTAGGTGTGAAGGTGGCGCTAATTTTTGTCGTAGGGCTAGCTTGGCCAGTGCTACTACAACCAGTCATGCTAGTAGTAGTAGTGGTGGTGTTAGCCAAGAAGGTAGCAGAAGTGGTGGCGGGAAATTTAGGGAAGCTAGCAGCACGAGTATTCGTAATTGAGGTGGGAAAGATTGTCAATGCAAGCAGGAGTGATCGGAAAGGCGGCGATGGGGAGAGCTTGTGGTTGCGGTCCGGCTGCTGCCTTTTCAAAATCTCCAGTAATGGTCCGAGGCGGGAGTGACGCAAATGCTTTGGAAATCAAATGAAAAGCTCTCCGCCCGATCTCCACTGCACCAAATTGGCTTCTATTGGGAAAATATGAACAGAAAAATGAAAGATGTGAGCGCGGAGGGGGGTGGGGGGGTGAAACAAAAAAGAAAGCCCGGCATTGCGTCTATTGACTTCTTTCAAGTGCACTTAAGCTAACGGCGCGCGCAGATGCTCCATTTGCTAGCCGGCCGCTATCGCGTAACACGTGTGCAGAATGCTAACAAATAAGACCGAGCGGCCCCTCGGCGAGTCGGTCGAGTCGTAATAAAATGACGGCGGTCTCGCGGCGCCGGCCGGCGCCTAAACGGGTTAGAGCTCCACTCTCGTCATCCGATCCAACATAAGGAGACCGTGAAGGGACGTTGAAAAGGCAGCGGGGGCAAAACGGCAAGATACCCACGCAGCTGCGCTAAATCCTTCCGGAAGCTTCTTCTTCTTTTTTTTCTTCAATTTTTAGGAGTATTTGTTTGTTTCTTTTACAAATGGATGGTTTGTCGAGTGCAAGATCATTTAAAAAAATTATTTTATTTTTTTACAATTCTCCCAATACGATCTTTTTTTTTTTTTTTTTTGTCCAAACAGAAATGGCGAAACGGATTGAGTGATTTTATTCGAGCTCCTCTAAAGACTTTGAATGGTGCGCCTTTATTTTATCCGGGTGTTTGTTTTCGACTAATTTGGGGCACAAGGTCTGCGTGTGATTTTTTTTTTGTTTCCTCGACAGCGTCTCGTCTTCGTTCCACGGAGGCGGCGCCAATTGTCTTTGTCTGTCGCAGGCGATACGGGATGATCCTCCCGTGGCTTTTTATTTCTTTATTTTTTCCCGTACATTCCATTCCCGGCGACAAAGGCTACGGCGTACAATGGCGCAACAAAGCGATAGCGGGAGCCCGGGTTGCGTTCGGAGCGTGCGCTGCTGCAGGCTTGGGTATTTATCTCTTTGTGGGAGGATCAACGCAACGGCGGCTCTTTGACATTTTCTGACATTTCATGCGATCATACGGCCGAGTGGGTTCAAGTGGCGTAATCCTCGTGCCTCGAGTGTGCAGTCCGTTTTTTTTTCCAATGTATTTTTTTTTAAATTATACGATTAACTGTACTCGCAACTTATGTTGTTGTTGTCGTCATGCATGCGGGTCAAAATCACCCGTTTGAAAATGTTTCTTATTTACTGTATTCATTTTAAAAATATTTCTGACTTTTAGTATTATAATTATTACATCTCATCTGCATTGTTATGAGTGGTGGGTCATATTGACCCATTGAAAAATTTCATTTTTAAAAAGTATGACATTCTTTCTGCCGACTTTGCAGACCAAAAGGACGCATTTGAAAAGTTAATTCAAGCACAGTCGACGCCACTTTTTGTTTCTGATGATGTGAACCGCACGTTGCGGGTCATAAGAACCCATTTGAAAATTGAGGAGGGAAAAAAAAAAGGAAGCATTCTTTTAATTACGATTCACCCGATTCTGTTGTCCTTGGGCCCCCCCCCCTCCCCAGAATTAGAAAATATTTGCATGTCTCACTACCGTTTGATGATTAATCCACGAGCGGGTCACTTTGACCCTTGAACGTGGTTGCTAAGCAAGAAACAGAAAGATGGTTCGACTAAGCACAAAAATGAGCCACTTTGATTGAACCGTTCTAAAAATCATTGTGAAACATTTTTAGGGTCATGAAGCTTCATCAAGTGTCCCCATTTTTCACTTTTTAAAAAGAATGCCATATCTTTGCATTTCTTGCTGAAGTTTGATGGTTAAATCTCGAGCGGGTCACATTGACCCATGAACTTTGTTGCTTCCTTGCTTAGCTTTTTTTTTGTTTTTTTGTTGTTTTAAATACTTCTTTTCCTTTTCAAATATATATTTGATCAAGTGAATTTGTTTTTTGTAGAGCAGAGTGAGCCATCTTCCACATTTTTCTTCTCCCGGGTCAACGTGAGCCGCATTGTAACAGGAGGGTTTTAATTGAATCCAATTTCTGGATGACCACGGGTCACATCCGGCCGATTTTACCGGGGCGGTGCGCTTAAACCGGAAATAAATTTTTATTTCCATGCACACGTTGTCCCATCTTGTCTCGGGTCATTTTGACCCGGGACAAGAATACCCACATCAGTGCCTATGTCAAAAGACGATCTAACAGATGCTTTCCAAATGTATTAATAGTCTGTGGGTCATTTTGACGGAGCCCCCCCCCAACCCCCCCCCCCCCCATCGCCCACCCCCCATCCTGTTTAATGGCGCGGCGCACCGAGCGTGATGCATTTGGCCGCGTGTGCGCCCGTGCATCAGTGTCACGCGGCGAGCGGTTCTTCGAAGCGTCTTGACAAGGCCGACGAATGCGCATCACATGCACGCCTACCGCTACGGTTCCATCACGTCCTGGGGGCGCCAGGGTGGGGACGATCGAGCCATCCGCAGGAGGGGCGGGGGGGTGTGGGAGGCGGGGGTGGGGGGGGGCATGCTGCCAAAAGCAAGGCGAGTGATCTGAATGGAGAGGAGTCAAGGCGACAGGAGGGATGAGCGGCGGTCGCAACAAGCGCATGACTGATGAGGCGCGCAATGAGGAGGGAAGGCGGGCGCAGGAAGGGGGGGTCGGGGAGGGGGGGGGGGACGACGAGGTAGGAGGTTAGAAAAACAAGATGATGATGAAGCGGCATAACCCCGAGTGTGGCCGGTAAATAAACACATCAATATCACATCATGGTTACAAGCGGAGGCGGATTGTTGGCTGCGGCGGGGGTTGGGGGAGGGGGGGGGACGCAGCCCCGCGGTTACGGCGCTCCTGATTAGCGGCGGCGTGCTTTGAGTCGGCTGGCCGTGGCTCGCATTTCAATGGCGGCCGCAGGTTGATGTTGACTGCAAATCAAAAACGCGCGTCCTTGCGGCCTACGGGCAAAAACTGTAATTCCGCCCCTCCGCCTCGGCGTTTTGCCGGCGACGCCCAGGCTGACACCCCCCCTCCCCCCCTGCCGCGGCGGAGACGGGCCGCCGACGTGTCTGTCAGCCGAGGGACGTGCGGGCCTCCTTTTTTTGCCTGACACGCATCCTGACAGCGGGGAGGAGGGGAAGGAGCTGGCGGAGGGGGGGGGGGGGTGGATGTGGGGGGGGTCACCCTTGTATATAGTTACATATTGTTGCTGTCCTGTGTCAAATTTTTGATTTTGTTATTTAAAAAACAAAATGATGCTCCGGCTGCTCCATCATGTTGTGCGCCTGTTTTTGGTATAGTGACGGCGACGCCTTTTTCATTTTATTTTTCCTTGGCCTCGTCCATTTTGGTTCAATGTTCTCTGTCACGATGGCTTTTGACCCAAAGGCGGCCACTCCGCAGCGTTGTTGCCGAGGATCTTCACAAATTTTTTTTGTGCATGACAGCTCAAAGAAAAAAAAAAAAGGCCATCTTGGAATTTTAACCCCGTCTATCAACAAAATCCCCGCTCGAGTTTTGCCGACTGTTTGTTGGTCTGCTTTTAAAGCAACGCCGCTCTCAGTTGTGTCAGTCACTGTCAGGCGGGGGGTCGGGGGGGGGGGGGGCGGCGGCCTGACAACAAAGCAGGCATCCACACATTAGTCGCTGGTGTTTTATTGACGCGGGGAGCGAGCAAATGTTTTTTTCGTTTGCCGATTTGACTCAAATCTGACGGCGTCAGTTAGCGACAACTTCGGGATGTCCCAATTCACTTTTGGCTTTTGTTGCTTCGCTTTTGTTGTTCACTGACATGTTTCGGTCCCGCCCTGAGGGACGCCAACGTCATTTACCTCACGGTCGTTGCCGCTTCTTTAGTGAAATTTAGATTTTGATGGTTTGTTTTTTTTGGGGGGGTGGGGGGTAAATTACATGATGCCCCCCCCCACCTCCCTAAAAGAGCCTCTCACCACAAAATTTGGTCATGGGTGTCAAAGTGGGCGTTTCCACACAACACGTTCCCGCATCGCTAGCTCATCACCCGCAGTTGATCTTTTCCGCATCGGGGCAGATCGAGTCGGAACTTTTCTGCCAATAAAGTGTCGCAAAAGCGAAAAAAAAAAAAAACCAAACACCGAAAAATCCGAGAGTTCATCTTTTCGCCGTCGGACTTTGTAAGTTTGTTTTTCCTCGCTCTCCCATGAAAAGCATTCCATCGGAGACTTCCCGCGAATCATTTCCAACGTGTTTTTTTTTTTTCCCGCAGGATTTGAAGATGGGCTGAATCAAAATAAGCAGCAGACAACGTGACAGCGCGTAACCTTTGGCTCTCTCGGCGCCGCGTTTTTTCCCAAAGTCGTGAAGCTCTCTCTCTCGTTCGCTCACTCGGCCGAATCCCAAATTGAACGCCGGCGGGAGGTTCCGATGCCGAGTGTGAATATCCAAAATCCTTTTAAGTATGAAAAGCAAACACGGTCGTGCCTCCGTTTGGTCTGGTGGGACTCGCTTTTTTTCTTGCTTTTTTCCCTCAATTATCGATACCACACAGCCACTTGCTGTAATTGTAGTTTACCGAAATGACATCGTTTCAAGTGTGGAGATCTTCCTCTCGATGAAAACGAGTCTCCGAGGAGGCCTGTGGATGCGTGATCAGCGCTTCACATCCAACGTTTTGTGTCCAACCCCCCCCCCCCCACCCCCCCGAAAAAAACTCCAAAGCCAACGAAAAATCAAAGTGAGCCCCCAAATTTGGTGAAAATGAATTTGCCATTCAAAGCCAAAGAAAAAGCAAACTTTTAACCCTGATTTAAATGCCAATGTTTTTTTTTTCTTTCTACAGTGATAAACGTGTTTTTCTCGTCCCGGGTGTCTGCGCCAAAGACGGCTGATTAAAATGACAAAATGTCGGCGTTTAAAGGCCTTTCGATTCAAACGCTTCCTGATTCATGTTGACATTAATACGAGCACCTTCGTCATGTCCCGTTCCGCCGTTTAAAACGCAGCGGCGGTGTGGCGGCGCATCCAAATGAGTTCCGAGCGGCCTTGCGCTCGGCAGACGGCGCGACGTCCTCCTGCCGGTTGTGCCGGCCAACGCGCAAAACGAGCTCGTGCGGTCGTACTTTGAAATAGGAACGAAAGATGACGTGCGAATGCTCACCGGAACGCCGCTTATTCTTTGTACTCTTTGAAAAACGACGGTCTACTGCAACTTTGTCGCGGCCGTCTTCTTTGCGTCTTTTCGCACGTGCGCGCTACACTTCTCCCTCGAGACCAAAATACGTGCAAGCCCAAGCGGCACTTATGCGTACCTTCCAGGAGCCAAATTTAATCAAACAAGATCTTTTGTCGAAATGTTCAGTGGGGGGAGGTTGTGTGTCGTGAAACAAGATTGATTTGAAAGGAATATTTTGGTATCCGGTATCGGCGCACGGTATCAGCGCTCGGTATCGGCGCACGCTCAGATCTAAGCCCCGGCTCCGAATAAAATGTTGTCAGCGGATCCCTTACCCCCGGAATATTCCCTTTTAACCGCAAGCGCTAACGCTTTTACGTCAAGCTTACATTTGGTCAAGGTGGGATTCGTCGGCTTGGTGTTTGTCGGGTTGAGAGCTTCGTGCGGGCGTCTGCCGAGGTTCGCGATCGGGTTTAGGAGTTCGTGTTCTGGCAAATGTGCCCGATGCGCCTACAACCGTCTCCGCTTGTGTACCCTTTGTATGAATTATTAATGCGCCCATCCCAGTTTGCCTTCTCGATTCGCACTCCTGGGAGCTCATCAATGAGATCTACTCCAGGAAAAAGAAAAACAAAAAAAGAGGGAGGGGTGGGGCGGCTGACAGAACTTCAGTGGGCTCTCGCGGAGAACCCAGCGCCTCCCGCTGTCCGAGTGGTGCCGTCGGCGCTTCCTTCACTTGCCCGACGGGCTTTATTGGACGGCGTGCGATGTGACGGGATTGAATTGTTGCGGGCTGCTACGGCAGCGATGCGTTCGGGTGCCCGTTTGGCAGGCGCAGAGACGACGTGCGGGCTCGGACGAAAGCAGCCAATTCTGATGATCGCTCCACTTGAGAAGCTACGAGTCCAAAAGAAAAAAAAAAGAAAGTGGCGTCCCGTCCCGCCTCTGTTCCGCCAGTCATTCTACCTCCACATATGGACTCGTTCCCTTCTCGAAGGCAGTTAAAAAAAAAAAAAAGCTTCTGTTGCGGCACCCGATCTGTGAAAATGCCCCCCACACCCTTCCCCCGCTACGGGTAGAGCAAACGGAGCTCCCTACTTTTCCACCATTCATCCTTTTTAGTGCGATTACTTTGCATTATCCCGCCATAGACGAAAGTTGACCGGAGGCCTCGCTCGTCTACCCGTCGGCTTTTCTTTCTCTCCGCCATCGCCCGCAACTGAGGCGGCAGAAGTTAATCTTTTGCGTGACCAAGTCGATGAAGTTCGCCGAGCTAACGCCGGTGCGCCTTTTTTGCTAACGCGGCTCCCGTTACCTTGCTACATGTGTGATGGCTAAGCTACGGTTTTTCAGTTGGACTTTGCTAGCCAACCAGTCCATCTGTCAGTCAGTCAGTTCGTCGATCTGTCCGTCCACCCGTCTGTCGTTTAGTTGGTATGTCATTCCCCCCCACCCCCGACCCCCTCCCCTCAGGCCTGTCAGTTAGTTAGCTAGTGAGGCCCTTCACTTGTGCGGTTGGTTAGCGAGTTAGCCTGCCAGTAAGCTAACTCGCATTCGTTAGTTGGGCGTTTTGTTTTGAGGAAGTCGGCCACTTCGACACTCAACCAGTTCATCTGTCAATTATCCGGCAGTCAGTTCCTTTTTTAAATTTTTTTTTATAAAGAGATATTTTTGTATCTGCTTGACAGAAGGCAAAAGCATGAATTCTTCTTGACACCACGAATAAGAAGCTCCCGACTGATACGATAATGACCCCCCCCGCCGCTAGCTCACATATTTAGATGGCGGCAAGACGGCTATATTTGCCGGATGGATGTAAAAGCGCGGTTGCCTTCAAAGAAGCGGCGCCGGAATGCGTCTTTGTAGTGTTTCCGCGGCGTCTGGACGCTCGACGCGCCTCTCGCTTTGTTAGCGTCATTGCGTCTAATCTCCCTTTTCCCGACATTTTGTTGTTGTTGTTGTTATTGATTTAATTTTTTTGGAAGGTTGACAGAGAGCGACTTGTTGCGGTTGAGAGGGAGCCCTCTTCCCATCCCTCGCCGTCATCACTCCTCCCCAAACGCGCGCTGTTTATTCAGCGCCACACTTGCATCGCGTCGAAGTTAAGCTGCGTTCTTTTGACGCGTGCTCGTCTGACTCGTGGAAGTTGTCGCCGACGTTTGCGTCTCAGCGGGGGGCGAAACTCAAAGGGAGTTTTTTGTTGTCGGGGGGCGGGGGGGGGGGGGGGAATGAGCTCAAAGCGCGGCAGCGAGTTGGCATCTGAAACTTATTGACTGGATGTTGGTTCGTTCAGTTCGTCAGCTGTAGCGACTTTCGCAGTCGCTCTCTCAAAATTTGCCATTAGTTCATCGTTTGCCGTAGTTCATCGGATGGATGGATGAAGTCGTTTGTCCGTGATACTTAATTCATCAATTTGTCTGGAAGTCAGTCTGTTTTTTCGAGGCGGTCTCCTTATACCCCCCGCCCCCCCGCTAGCACTTTGAGCATCCCACGTTGCGGAGGTTCCACGACAAAGAAACAAACCGGCCGCCACCGGAACCCGCCCTTCGTTTTTCAAACCTCGAGCCGTCGCGTCTCCCCAGACAAGCCGGCGTTCGAGCTCTTACGCCGCCTTGCGCACGCTTCCCCGCCGACTATATAAGACTATTGTTCTTTCAATCAATAAAACATAAGCCCCCTGCATTTTTTTCGTCTGTGAATATTTAATCAGGGCCTTGTTTTTCCTTTCAAAGCGAGATCGTTGACTTTGGATTGTTTCCTTTCATACGGGCCATTACAAGTAACAATGGAAGCTCCACGGGGACGACAAAGTGCAGCGGAGTTCACGTGACTGCATCTGCACATTTTCTGTGTGTGTGTGTGTGTATGCGGGAGACGCTGTACTCTGCGCGTGCGTTTTCTGATTTCACAGTGCATCAACCCACCTAAAGAAAAAAAAAGTGGCGGTCTGCCTTTGTGTGATCGCAACACACACCATAACATCACAGTCGTCTTGTAGCAATAAAGTTACGCTAACAAAGACTTTTTCACCACACAAATTTGTTTGGCTTTTTCTTCGGTTTTATTTTTTTGCTTATGTCACTGTGGAAGAAGAAGAAATGGAACTCACTTGTGACCCTCGTCAGTACAAAATGACTTCATTGGAATAGATTCTTCTCGTGAGTTTGCTCGCTAACGACTTGGTATGATCGCTTGCTAGCTAGTCAGTTTGGTTGCTAGTTAGCTAGCTAGTTCTTAAGTCAGTCCGGCAGGCACCGAGCTTCATCAAGCGTCACGGGTAGCGATCGGCCTGGACGCTAGTCTCGTAATGTTTGCCTCGGGCTGCAAAAAAAAAAAAAGAGGAAATTGGCACTTGGGTCCTGACATGAACTTCACAACGACGCGCTAACTCACAAATTCTGCCGACTGAATCGCTCTTTTAATAGCAGTCGAGGCATTTGCCGACTTTTAACACGGTGTCGGCTGATGTTTTACGGCGCTCGTCTTTCATGGAAAAATCACTTGCGCAAAAGGATTTATGAGGTTCTCGTGGAAACGCTTGCACTTTTCTCCCCCCCCCCCCCCCCCCCCCACCTCCCCCCTTCCTGGAATTTCATGAAACCCTCTTGTTGATTCCTTTCCCTCCAACCGCAACATTTCCATAATCTGCTGCTGGTGCATTGTCTCAAGATCCTCCTAAAGTGAAGGGGAGAAGCCCCCCCCCCCCCCCCCCCGGACCCCTTTTCCCAGCCCCCCCCCCCCACTCGTTGTTAGGTTACATAACCCGCTACCGAATCACCATATCACCATGAGAACAAAACCAGCACAAACCGCGCGCGGGTGTATGCGGGTGGCAACGAAACGAAAGGCGATGTTGAGACAAAGCTCGACTTCTCTCAGCGGAGAAAGCCGCCGCTGTGAGGAGCAGGTGGAGAATACACAAAAGAAAGTCGACAACGCGACGGGGGGGGGGGGGGGGGCGAATAAGCAAGCCAAAGTTGCTTATTCGGCTGGCATCTCTTCCACTCGATGCTTCGGACAGGCGTTCTTTTTTTTTTTTTTTTAACAGACTCTCAAGCAAAACAATTGCATTGTTTCGACTTCCTTCAGCCCTCGTATCAAACATCCAATGGGGGGTGGGGGGGGGGGCTCTCAGCATGGTGATTACAAATGCAGTTGGAACAAAAAGGTTGTGATCCCAAACATTCCAACATTTACAGCGTTCAAACGTAACCGAGGGCAGTGAGCCGCATGCTGCTTCACCGGCCATTCTGACAGAGCTGATCGGGAAGATGGATCGCTCATCGATGTTGAAAACCCTTTTTAAATTTGAGCCGTTGTATTGCTAGAGGCCACGAGGAGGTCTCATTTCCATTTCGCCTTGGGGGGGTGGGGGTGGGGGTGGGGGTAAAAAAAGAAAATAAAAAAGCTGATCGCCCATAAATTATAATAATAATCAAGCATTTGTATTTGCAATTAAACGTTAAAACGAAAAGGAACGCACCCGCAGAATTCCCAACACTGGGCTGCTGACCAATCAGGCCACCCCGCGACCAAGCTTGGAAATGAAAGATGCACATCGCAAAAGGCCGCAACGAGCTTTACTGTTCCTCTAATCAAGTTTATTACATGTTTTTTTTTTGGGGGGGGGGGTGTTGTGAAAGCCCAGCAGCACTCACTCTCATGGCCCTTTCTCTACCAGACTTGTGCTAGTTCTGGCCCAGGTTAGCGCCAGTTCTTTTTTTTTTTTTTTTTTTTTTCCATCGCTGTAATTGGCTCTTGCTCTGGTGCTTGAAACTGGTGCTTAGACGGGCCCCAATGAATTGGCGGGCCAGACTCTGGCAGCAACTACATAGGGGGGTGGGGGTGGCGGGGGGGGGGGGGTCATGACGATCGCAGATGTAGAGGAATGACTCCCTGGACACACAAAAGTGTTGTCCCACCAAAAGAGCCATCGTGGATGTGCCGCGCCCGCAATTAGACGGGAACCACGTTGGGACGCTTTCCAGCACTCGTACAAGTTGAAGTTTTGGGGACTTTTTTTTTTTTTTTTGCGAGGGCCCATTCATCAGCGCTTGCGGCTTTAATTAACTCTGAACTCGGTGACGGTCACGGGAAGACGGGAACATTTTGCGCTTATGAATATGGATCGACAGCCATTTATGGCCGATATAACTCAAATCGAGTTCGGCGCTGCACATGCCCTGCTGTTAAGAGTTGTCAAGAGCGCACGCCAACGGGGGCTCCAATGGGGCCCTGTCGCTGAAATGGATATGCCTCCAGATTGTATTTTTATTTTTTCTTGACCGTACATATTTAACGCCTGCAGTTCGTTAATTAAAAAAAAAAAAAGAAAAAAAGTGTCTATTGTTGTATCCTGGGCCAAAGACGTGTTCTTCCCCGTAGGGGCTCAATTAGAGTCGTGCATCTCCTCTAACCTACAAATCAGCTTCATGCAACATTAATTCGACTCACCGTGATTACGCCGCGGCGCCAGAAAAGCGGCCGTGAGACAGATGTTTGCCATTTTCGGTTCGCCGTTGAACAAAACACCATGACGGGCGTCTGCTTTTTTTTTTTTGACCTGGTCACCAGCAGTTTGGGAGCCAAAATCGCGTAAATGTTGGAGTCGGTTGAATGCAAGTAGCTTGCTCACGTCGCCAGATGAGCATTTTGTTGTTTGAGTGACAAAGTTTCTTTTCTCGGATCTCGGAAAGCTCGAAGAAATTGGACGCCCACCTCAAAGTGTTTGTAATTGCCTGTCAATGCCACAAGATGGCGGCATAGCACTTACGAAATCAGCTGGTTCCCTCCTGTCGCCAAGATGGCGTCGCAGCGTTTTCTTTTTGGTTTTGGTTTTCTTCAGCGTATGACGGAGGATGAGTTCCTCCCAAAATGACGATTACGATTTTATCTCGTCTTGAAATGAGCAAGATAATAAAAGCAGGAAACTGATTAGGACGCAAGAAACATTATTATTTATTCTGCCAAGTTATCAAAACCTATTGTACATAATTGACTAAAAGTTTGTCTTACTTCTTTTGTCACTTATGCTTCCTGAGCAACGGTTGCCGTCTGTCTTTGGCAGGGGGGGGGGGGGGGGGGGGACTCGATCTCGCCCAGCAAACGTCACTGGTGAATCGATGGAAGGATGTAAAAGTCGCAATCGATGCAATCCATATGGCTGCGGGCGCGCCGGGCTTTTCCCATCGAGTCGGAGACATTGTGGTGTATCGCAATGGCCTCTGCCACAAAGGGGAACAAATGGAATTGTCACCTTTCGTAAAAGTTTTGAGCAAGTTTTCATCTTTTATTTGGACCAGTCGACACCAAATCGGGCAGAAATATTCATCATTTTAATAATTTACATTTTTGCCCAATAGCTTCCATAAGTTGTCGATCCCTTTTTTTTTTTTTTTGCCTCTAGTTTGTTGTTGAATACAATTTAAAAAGGCACGTTTGAAGATTTGTAAAATGGCATATATTTCGCGAAAGCTCACATGAGAAGTAAGCGTCTCCGCTCACCGATGGTTAATTTCCCCCGATAATTGACGTGCGAAAACGTATTCAAAAGCTTGTCGCGCGAGTCTCGAGAGCGCGATTTGGCGCGAGGCTCACCAAACCGTAGCCCGAGCGCCAGCACGGAGAGGATGCGATGAAGAGGGGCCGACATTTGATCTTGAGCAGGAGAAGTGCATAAACATCTCATCAGCGGAAAAGGTCACCGCCGGATGATTGTGGAAACGGGGCCTTTCTCTCCAGGCGCTACTAATGTTTCCCCGCCGAGGTTTCCCTTATTGATTCGATTTGTTTCATCCCCTCCTCAAATGACACGTTTCAGACACGCGCGCGGAGGGGGGGGAAGGGGAAGGGGGTCGCGGGTGATTTGGGGATTTGCATCAAATCATCCCTTCGGTAATGGAGGAAGCCGCTCGTCACGTATGACGGCGGAGAGGCGCCGCGGAAGCCGCTTTGGATTGCGAAGCGCCAGGAGTAAAAAAGCAATCGCGGCGGAAGCGGGAAGACGCCGGCCTGACTCCGCGTCTGTTTATTTACTCCACCGAGTGGCCTTTGTGGAGGCGCCGCACGTCGGATTCTGCCGGGGCGCCGCCTCGGCGCCGCGCTTCCCGCAGTAAACTCATATATTCTTTATCCTCTGCAAAAAGGATAAAGAGCTACGTGCGGGATCAACGGAGGGATCGCAATCGCTCAATTCTTATCGATGTTCTACGATAGCCGGCGAGTGACGCCGTCGGAGCCACGTTTGTCGTTTTCATCCATCTGTCCAAAGCCACTGAGAGCAGCTTTGCGAGTTTCGATTGTCTCGTAAAGGCTTCGTCGGAGGCTTGTTTTGATGAGATGTCGTATTTGTTTTGAGTTTTTTCATCGGCGTATTTGCCGAGTGTAAAAATGTTTTTAGTCACAGTTTGAATTCCTTTTTATTTTCTGGAAAATGCTTCAATTCCGTTTTTGTTTTATTCAATTTCAGTTTGCTAGTATGGAGGAGTGTTTATTGAGAGTAAAATATAAGCAACAGAACGTGTCATAAGCTGACGTCATCCGCCATTTTGTTTTGACCTTTCTTCACCTCGTTGTATTTCATTTTAGGGCAAGCTTGCGAGTTTTGATGAGATTTCATTTTAGTCAAATTCCGTAATGACTGTTAGAAAAAAAAAAGTTTTGTTTTTTTTAAATTCGCAAGCTTTATTTGAAAAACCCCAAACAAAAGAAAAGATGTAACCAGTGTGGCACGAATCGAGGGAGAGGCAACTTTTCATCATTCAGCTTTTTATGTTGCGCCATAAAATCATCCATAATTTATATTGACAGTCGCCTTATCTATGTCCGGCGAAGGCTGTGTGGATGGCGACGTTGGTGGGGGGGGGGACCCATCCATTATTTAAGCTACTCAGGTAATAGACATTTTAGAACAGGCAAGAGATGATGGATTCATGAGCCGGTTTTGAAAGGACACGAAAACATCGGAAAACTTTTCGGTGGAGGCTGCGCTCGGCGACCATCAAGTCCCCCCCCCCCCAAAAAAAATTGGCCTATTGATAAGGACATCAGTTGACGTTTGATTGGGCATTTTCATGAGCCCCGAAATATCCGCTTCAACCCAAAATGGCCGACTTGCGGTTCAACTGCAGTCCTGGGCTCTTGAGACTTTTTGATGATGAATATTTCTGCCCAATATTTTTCATCAATATGCAAGAGGTGATTGAGCATCGTTTTTGTCACATTAGCTCAACGACAAAGTGTCACGAAAGAGAATAAAGATGGCAGAGATTATCTCAAATGTAAAACTAGAAGCGATCTCGTAATGTACGTACATTCACGCGCGCGCACACTACTAAATACCACTACCACTAGTAACTCGCGTGCAAATGTCACAAGGGAAACTTTTGGGCATGGAATGAATTTTTTTTTTGCATTCTTATTGACAGTATTCCAAAACAGATGAACGTCATACCGACGATGACTAAAAAATGGACTGCAAATGATTTTTTTTTCCTTTTGTGATGAAAGAAGAGAGTCTGATCTTTCATTTGGTATCGTTTTAGAGTTAAGAATGCGTCACCATTAGTTGAGGGTGCTATGCCTCAGCCATCTTTTTTTTTTTTTTTTTAACCGTGCGCTCATTTAGCCTCAGCGGCGTCCAGACCAAATTAATCCGCGACCAATTTCCTCTCAATTCTTTACAATCAATTAATCGGTTATTAGGCGCGCGCTTTAACAAGAGAACACGTTTGGGACGAGCTATTAAAAATGCGTTAGCGCCCGACCTGATGTTTAGCAACGGCTTTCAAACGACTTGGTGAGATGATTGCGAGGGCCCCCTCGCACGGCGAACCCCCCCCCCCCCCCCCCCCCCCCACCCCGACATCACGGGAGCGCAACAGGAAGTGAATTCGATCCCGCCTGGCTCGAGGTCTAATGAGACATCAAGTGGAAGGGGGACGCGGGGGGAATCGGGTTATGTTTTCATCACTAGTCCAAAGACAGAGCACGGTCTGCTGCTTGACTGATTTTCGCCAAGAAAAACATGGAAGTTCAAACAAAACGAGAAAGTGTTTTTGTTTTTTTTTTTGTCTGGTTCCCACTCCTGATTTACTCCCACAACGGCGACAGCGACCAGCTACCATGGAGCCAGGAATAATGACGCTAGCTGTCTCCAAAGATGTCGCACCGCCTCGTAAATTGACTCCAACTTAGCGTCCGCCCGGGGCGCGGCCGCCGCGGCGGCGACACAAAGATAACGTTTCAGTTGAGCGGTGCGTGGCGTTGGCTCGCTCCCTAAATCAACCTTTTGGGTGTTTTAAGAGAGAGGGCGAGAGATCTTATGGGTTTCTTGGTGTTCCGTGTCAATTTCAATCACATGTTGGAAGTTGTAGCCAGCCAACCGTTGAGGGAACGTTAGCGAGCTGCGGTTCACTAAAGGTTAGACATAACTTGGGCTGTGAGTCGAATTGAGTCGTGAATTGACCGTTAAAGATGTGTGAAAAGCTACGTACGCGCTACAGTCGAGGTGAGGCCCGGAAGTAGTTATGACGCTAACTCCGTGCCAGTAATGGGAATATGCGGCCAGCTAACACGGTGCTAGCAAGAAGCGAAAGGGGGGTTTTCAGACCTTGAAAATGGGGATTTAAAACGCCTGAAAAGTAACTCATGTGGAGATAGCCCACTTTGATTCTCATCAGCTCATTTCGAGTCGTGCGTTCTTCACGTCGGGGACAGGAACTTCTATTCAGAAGGCGCATTTCGATGGCGCTGAGCCTGGAGTGCCGATGCTAATGACTTTGTTTGTAAAGCGCCGGCGCTCCCGCGGCCTGTTGAGCTAACCGCTGCGCGACTGTGGCCCATCAGTGACAATGCAAACAGCCCAACTGTGTGTTGTTCTGGCCCAGCGAACTGGCGCACAAACACATCTTGACGCAGCCTGCTTCCTAATGGGCTCGTCGCAGTATTTCGCATGCACACACGCCGGCGAGACCGAGAAGGGAGACAAACACGGAGTCGTCGGCAGAATTAAAATAGGCTTTGAGGGGTTTTGCTCGCTTGTGTGAACGGACGCTTTTCCTTCAAATGCCTTGCTCAAGTGGCGGTTTTGGACCAGTTTTTCCTGTGGGGGGGGGGCAGGGCTTTAAACGCACACACAGCCACCTCCACTCTGTTGTCTGAATTGCTTCCCTCTATTTTTTTTTTCATTTGTGGTACTTCTTGTATTAATGTTGTGTCTTTATCACAATATTATGCATAGCATGGCCACTATGCAAGAGTCCCGAATGCAAGAAAAAGAGTTTTGTGACGCTAAGTGACTCGTAATATTAGTCATCACTTTGTATTTGAGATCAGCACCGATTTTGAGTTGAAGATGAAGATCTGGCATTGAATCTCGGTTCCTCACGTCGCTTGTGAGGGAGCGAAACGGGGAAGCCGTAAAAGTCCAGGCAGCTCAGGCTTGAACAGATCATATTTATGTCCGCTCTAAGCTGAGCAAGTGTCGTCGTCGTAAAACACGCGCGTCGTAACCGGCAAGATGACACGGTTCATAAAAGGAATGGCGAACGGCATGTAACAAAAACCCAATCGATATCAGTCAGCCCTTGACCCGTCTTGAGACTTTAGCGCCCCCTGCCTCTTAATTCTAAGCACTTTTGGCCCTTTTTTTTTGCATTCTCTGTGTCCAAAGCAATCACCGTCAAAGCACATTTGGATGAGCTTGGGGTTGATGCAAGTGCCTTTTTATTTTTTTCTCATGGGACTGGAATGTGTCGCATTCCCGTCGGTTCCTTGCCAACCTGTGCATGTTTGAGGACAGCTGTGAGGAAAGCGCCCATCTGCTAAGTAGCATCACTTGTCACTCTTCCTCACCCGTTGCTCAATTGCATGGAGCAGGATGTTGTTTCTTCCTCCTCTTTTGTCGCCGGCAAGGAATTCTTCGTCTCTTTCTTGGGAATTCCAAGCACGTGGGGGTGCCCACCCCCAATTCGGGAGGGTGACGTGCCTCTATTCTTATAGAATTCTCACGGGTTAGAGGAAGAGAAGCCTGGCTAATTCATCAAGAATGGCAACCTAATCCTTTCTTCTTCTACTACTCCTGCCCGGAGGCTGGAGGAACATCCCCCTGGCTCACGCAGACACACACACGCAAGCGCCCCCCCTCGCCCCCCTCAAGTGTGCGTGTGTGTGGCCGGCAAACAAGAGACGAGGTGTGGCTGGGATGGGGCGGCGTCCCGACGCTTTGTCTGCGGCACGGCCCACCAGAGCAGCAGGGGGGGGGGGGGACGCTACACTCGGGCGTCTGCCGCCGAGCCTCATCAGATTGGCGTGGGAGCCAGAAGCCAGCGCGCACGAGCACACACGCCTGCCGAAAGCGGAAATTGAAAGCTGCGGGTTGAAGAAGACGACGACGACGACGAAGAAGAAGAAGAAGAAGACGACTGGATTTTGTTAGCAACGGGAGCTAAGAAAGCGCAAGAGCGGGTGCCGGCTACGTTGGAACGGCTCAACAACAAAGAAAGTTGTCAAGTTACAGCTCGGGGGACGACTTGGGGAAAGAAAGGGGGGATGTGCTTTTCAAAGTAAAACTTGGAATATGGGACTTTTCATCCATGACCTGGAGTACGGGGACAGCAAGTCGCGTTTCTGCGCTCAGCTCTGGATCCTGTTGATGAGTATGTTGACACCTCGATGCTAAGTGGCTGATGCTAATTTGGCTGTTGTTATTGGCTCGTGTCGGTGTTGCTGCATTTTTGCCTCTTTGGCTTCTGCGTTGCTAACCAACACTTAACAGGGGAAGATTTGAATGGCTCAATGTGAAAAAATATCCTGTAAAATATAAAATATCTCCAGCAAAAAAAAAAAAAAAAGGTTCCACACCTCAGTGTGAACCGCTGAGTGTGTTGTCATCAAAAACAGGTGAATTGACACCAAATATAACCATCCTAGTGAGTTTTTTTTTTTAGATTTTTCTTTTCACACTTTTAATATTACAGTTATTTTAAACTTGAAAGTGGCTCCATTTGTCCCATTTGTTGCTTTAAACGAGAGCCCACAATTCGCTGACTCCCGCTGATGAAAGTCGTCAAGACGGACTCGTTTCGGCTTGGCGGAGGAAGCAGGATGGAATTAAAGGGATCTACTTTTCCAATTCAGACGCGGAATACGGGATGCAGCAGGTTGCGTTTGTCAGATTTGAGGCGGGTTGACTAGCCGGATACTGTCGGTCGTGGTCGTCGGTGGCGTGAGCTGGTTTGGCTGCTTACTTGGCATTCTAAGCTAATGGGATGCTTGCCCTTGATGTTGACCCTCATTGTGACCTACTCGCTTTGTTCTTCAGCGTGGTTTCATCCAGATTATTTTACATTTAAAAAAAAAAGCTTTAAACCGGATTTATTTGACTCTCGGCTCAACATTGAACTCCTGTCCTTTCTTTCTTGGCAGCCCTCTCAGGCAAAGTCTCGCCCACCGGTTCCGATGCCCTCCTCAGTTCCTCGCCGGTGACGGCCCGTCCCTCGCCGCCCGCCATCTACCTGCCGGCCAGCTTCAAGATGTCCAACGTGCAGCTGGCCTTCTTCTTGCGCAAGGCGGCTCAGGCGTCGGGACCGAGCGCGGCCGCCGGCGGCGGCGGCGGCCACCCGTTGCAGCGCTCGGAGAGCTTTGTGGTTTTCCAGACAAAGGAGCTGCCGGCGGTCAACATTAGCTTGGGACCTTTCGTCCGTGACCAGACGCTGTCCAAGGAGCTGCTCCAGCCGGCCAGCCCGCTGGACATCTCCGGCCAGCTGACGGTCAACTGGAAAGTGCGCGCCTTCATCGTGCAGCCGCGGGTGTTCTCCAACAACGCCGCCGTGCAGGTGTTCTTCTACATCGCCGGCCGCGATTGGGACGACTTCAAAGCGCAGGACAAGCTGCCGTGCGTCCGTCTCCACGCCTTCCGGGACGTGCGGGAGATGAAGACGTCGTGCCGCATGAAAGGCAACCTGGCGCAGTGCTTGGCGCGGCTGGACCTGCCGCCGTCCTGGTTCAACGCCAACGTGGCCCCGCTGGGTCGCCGCAAGGGCGACGGCGGGCCGACGGGCGAGACCCTGCGGGCGGAGCTCTACTACACGCTGCGCGAGCCCGACGCGGACGGCGGATGCGGCGAGGGGGCGGGCCAGCGGGGCGGCCGGGGGGAGGCCCCGTCGCAGCACCCCCTGCTGCGCATCGGGAGCATCAGCCTGTATCAGGCCAGCCGCGAGCAACTGCTGGTGGACAAGCAGCTGGACAAGAACATGTTCCTCAGGCTGCCCGAGAAGCCCCTCAAGCCCGGCGAGACCCTCAGGATCTTCTTGTACTTGATGCCCAACTCCACCGTGGAACAGTTCAGCCTCAAGTAAGTGGCGCACCCGGTTTACTTTGGCATCTTTTCCACACGTCCTGCAGGGGGCGTGCTGGCAAGGATCACAGCCCGCCAGACCGCTTCAAACGGTCGCTCGTTCGGATGCCATTTCACTTCATCCGTATTTGTATTTTCGGTCGTAATGACAATAACATGTCTCGGTGAGCAGCGTCAAGTTGAGCTGCCGATGGACGGAGGAGATGACAATCCGCGATATCGCACAGAAATTTGAATAACCGAGTGCGACGAGCTCTATGTAAGCTAATTCCGCGCGTTTATGATCCATCGCGAGGTTGCTCTGTTTTAGCGCCGAGGAGCCTAATGAGCATGTAATCGTCCCCCTCCCCGCCCCTTCGCCCCGCTTTCCTAATAATGCTGAGTCATGCCGAGAAGGGGGGGGGGGCGGGTTCACCATAGCGCGGCCCGCTAAGGTGGAGCGGTGCCGTAACACATGCACGCAACGCACGTTTGCTTCCGCTCGCCCTCTCACGGGAATGGTGCTTAAAGTACTTTCGTGTAAATGAGTGCAAGAGGTGTGTGTGTGGGGGGGGGGTGGGGGTGTTCTTGGAGGAAGAAAGACGTGTCAAATAATTGAACTTGAATAATTGAACCTGAACTTTTGCCAATTGTGATGCGTAGCATCAAAATATCCATTCAACATGTTTCTTGCTAGCTAACAATCGGAAGCACAATTGTACTTTTCCTCACTTTTGCGGCAAAAAAAAAAAAAAAAAAAATTCCCGTGTTCTGCAGTTTGAGAGAACACACACGGAAAAAAGTTCCTGGGGTGCCGCGTTGCTCTCCGGCTGCGAGCTACGTCTTAAGGCGAGATGATGAAACGGCACGCTAACGCTTTCCTTGTAATTTTAGCATAATCTCCAGCACACACTTGTTAAAAGTTGCAGATTTGCTGAATAATTATTAAGCACGGC
Organism: Hippocampus zosterae; assembly: GCF_025434085.1. Classification (NCBI taxonomy): domain Eukaryota; kingdom Metazoa; phylum Chordata; class Actinopteri; order Syngnathiformes; family Syngnathidae; genus Hippocampus; species Hippocampus zosterae. Next base: position 16,715,755 of record NC_067466.1, read on the forward strand.
TGACTCATTAAGCCTCGGTTGGGGGAATTAAAAAAAAACCCACAACCCCCCCCCAAAAAGAAACCACACTCACACACGGTATTGTTTCTCCCCGCAGACACTCTCGGCATTAATGGTGATTTATGCTAACAATAAAAAAACTAAAGAGGAAAACTTAAGGCCCAAATTAATGAAAATCAACAGCAAGGCTTGTTCGTTTTTTTTTTTTTTTTTGCGTGGGGGGGGGGGTGTTAATGGGGGGGAATGTGCGTTCGTAAACAAAGCGTTCATTGACATTTTGCACCGTTGGGGCCGTGATAACATGGTGGCGAACGCTAGTGCAGCCCGTGTGGAGCCAATTTTATTTTGGGGGGGGGGGGGTAGCACAAATCCCCCGATAAGAGCTGAACAGCAGATGTTTTATGTAGAAGTGGATTTGTTTGCGAGAACATTAGTTGAAGCCACCTCCGTTTTCTCAAAGTGGGGTCTTTTTTTTTCATTGGAAGCCCGAGTACGATCAAAATGTGCATTTTCCAAACTTTCGGCACCTTGAGAATAATAAAGATGGTGTCAAAGTACTACTTTTGCCTAAATAAAGCGCCTTAGCTCATTTCAAAGTCATCTGACGCCGATGACGATTCGCCGATGCGTCTCCCTCAGCATAGCGCCAACTACTGCTGAGGAGGACTTATTCAAAGGCAGATTTTTGTTTTCTCCCTCAAGTATTCAGAGCTGGTATCGGGGGGTCTCCAGGAGTGCTTCATACTCCGAAATAAAGCCGCTAGACGCCCGATACCGATAGCTGCGATCGTACTCGCCCGCCCCTTCATGAAACGTTCCGACTGCTAGCAATTTTCCAAACTTGTCGAAACGAATATTTCTGGATTAGGATGGGATTGTTTTTGTTTGTTTTAAAATAGTTTCCGACGTGGCTGCCGCCCCGGGAAATCCCCCCCCCCCCTAGCATATGTCGAATGACGACAAGCCCTCGCGGGGGGAGGGGGGGGGGGGATGCTCCATCCAAAGTGACGCCAGGCCGTCGGCAATCTGTCACGTCATTAAAACCATATTTTAGTGGTTGCGTGCGGCGCTCCCGTCGCCGTCGCGCCATGTGGCTCGACTTGAGCTTTCGCCCCCGCTCCCGGATTCTGTCAGCGCCATCTGCCAGCAGTCTTGACGGGGCTCTTGTTTCGTTTTGGGTTTTTTTTTTTTAAAATGGCTCACTGACGGTTTTTAGCACTGAAGAAATGACTCTTCCCATCGGTGCACTGGCTCACCTTCCAGCTCGGTCGTTCTTATGGCGACTTAATGAAAGGGTGTCAAAGGTGCGACTAAGTAGCTTAAGTCTTCTCGCAGGTCACTCCAGGCCAAGTCGCTCCCTGAATTTGATGAGTCGCCGCATATCGCTTGCGAGTTTGACCGCGTCGCTCCTCATTTCAAGCTCAGTCGTGCATTTTTCACTTTGTTCTTCGCCCAGGTGAAACGTTTACCCCTTTGCAACTATCCGAACGGTCGCGCCCCCCCCAAACCCCCTCCATCTGCTCGCACGACCGTCAAAGTCAGCGGTGGGCCGCCTTGTCAGAAGATTTCGAGCCCCGCCGCGTTCAGCTGATTTTTATCAGCACTCATAAACGAGGACGAGGTCAGGAGAGCCTGTAAAGAGCTTACGATGCTCACTCCGCAACGGCACCGTAAATCGCGTCTCGAAGGCAAAAATTTGGGTGCGCTCGCGGCAGTCGATTCGTCCATTAAAAAAAAAAAAAGGTAACGATGAGTCCAGTGGTTAGCACGTCGGCTTCACAGTGCAGAGGTACCGGGTTCGATTCCAGCTCCGGCCTCCCTGTGTGGAGTTTGCATGTTCTCCCCGGGCCTGCGCGGGTTTTCTCCGGGTGCTCCGGTTTCCTCCCACATTCCAAAAACATGCATGGCAGGCTGATTGAACACTCTAAATTGTCCCTAGGTGGGAGTGTGAGCGTGGATGGTTGTTCGTCTCTGTGTGCCCTGTGATTGGCTGGCAACCAATTCAGGGTGTCCCCCACCTACTGCCCGAAGACAGCTGGGATAGGCTCCAGCACCCCCCGCGACCCTAGTGAGGATCAAGCGGCTCGGAAGATGAATGAATGAATGAATGAATGAGTCTATTCATTTCCGAAATAAACAATCGGTGTCGAGCCGCTTCTCTCCACGCCGAGAGGAGCCGGTTGAGGCGGCTGGGGCATCTTGATGCCTCCCCGGTGAGGTGTTCCGGGTACGTCCTGCCGGCAGGAGGACCCGGAAACCACCCGGAACGCGCCGGAGAGACCGTTTCTCCCGGCTGGCAGGGGAAGGCCTTCCCGCCAGGAGCTGGAAGAAGTGGCTGGGGAGAGGGAAGTCGACCTCTGATGAGCGCTAGAAAGTTTTTTTGTGAATTGAAGAATTTGGACAATTTGACGGCGTTGAATGACTCTGCCAAAATTCTTAGATCGTACGAGAGTTCGGCTCCCGTAATGTGATTGAATGGAATTGCACAGAGTTGAATAGTCGCGTCTCAAAGAAACTTTGCCAAACTTGCCGCCATTTTGTGCGCAGTCATTCGACATGTGAACCCCAAAACTGTCACCATCGGTCGATTGATGAAGCATGTCGTGAACAAACGCCAGGGTAACGGAATAGGAAAAAAAAAAATTGAGGTCGCAATCACAATCGAAAGGCCGTACGCAGAAAGTGACTCATGACTTTCTCATACTTGTGTTTTTTTTTTTTTTTTTTTGCACCTGCACTCATTGTGATGCGTCTTGGAGACGGCGCGGCAGGGAAAAAAAAAATCCCTTTCATCGCGGGTGACGTTCAATTTCGAGCATGCGTTTTGAAGTGGGCTTGAATTACTAGCATGGAGCAAGCAAGTGGAGCGAAATCAATGTCTCTCGGCATGCTTCACAGCGCAGGTTCACAAAGTCCTTGTTTTTTTGTTTTTAACCCTCTCCGCCCCAAGACTCCGCCGCCCTCCTATTGTCGATTTATTGAAGGGTAGACAAGATGGAGGCGGCGCGGGGAGTTTTTCCTATTTGACTGCGACGATTTCTCTCGCTCATTTCCTTTGTGATTGGTCGAGATGGCGTTCGGAAAGGCCTTCGCGGAAAGAAGCGGTCTCGGCAGCGCCGCGGCGTTCCCGTCTCGGAAGCAAACAGACGCGTCATTCAACAGGCGCAACGTGCCCGCCCGCCCGTGCGCGCCCAATTCTATTTGCATCCGCCCTTTAATCCGCCGACATCCAGATTGCCACATCAAAGTGTGTCACGGGCTTGATGGAGACGAATCATGGAGGAGTAAAAAATGATCCGTATGCAAATCAGTTGCTCGGGCGGAGAGGGAGTTTATTTTACATTTCCTAATCTTCTTTTACCCGCGGCAGATTTATTTTGCTTCGTTGAAAGGCTATTTATAGCTACATTCGATTTGTATTTGTTTTTTTTTGTTTTTTTTAATTTCAAGTGTGAAATGCTAATAATGGGTATTGAGGGAGTTTTTTAAAAAAAGGCCATATTTTTAAAAAAATAGAGAAAAATTGAAGCAGTCCTATGTTTTTCAAAATTTTACGCTGTGGTTAATATGCAAAAAAAAAAAAGTTTGGTCATGGAACGAAAATGATTTTTTGCTTTTTTTTTTTTTTTTTTAATCCCCTCCAGGCCACATTTGGATTTGACAATTCTCGTGTTACCAAGCAACACGCGCAAGCCTCCCCAGCTGTCTGTCTGCATTTGTTGATAATATTAGCACCTGATTTGCTGAAGGAAGTTGCGACGTGTGCGCATGTTGAGAGTCATTATCGTCTCCTGCTCAAAGTGCAAATTGAATTCGTCGCGAGAGGCGTGAGCGTTTGTCACCGCTTGGAGGTACGCTAATAGCGCTGAGGGCTCGTTTCTTTTTTTTTTTAATCAATGAATCGATTTGACTACATTTTCCCCCGTTTCGCCATCCGCAAAATTGGGATGAACCGCATGAAGTAGTACGGGTAGCGTTTATTGTTTGGGATGTGTAGGAAGGCTCGATGGCGATGCATTGCTGCGTTGAAATAAATAAATGAAATCAAATACGGCCCAACAAATCAAGCGGTCTCATGAATTCATAAAATGGAAGCAGCGGGTCTGAAACGTGCATATTCAACGTCTGCGGTGCGCGCGCTAAAAACAGCCGTAACCTTTTAGCGCGAGAAACCACAGCGATGCCTCATCACCGCTCATTTTTTTTTTTTTTGCACGCACTCGTTCTCTCCAGGGGGAAGCCCTCCCTAGCGTGAAAACGCCAGCAGCGCCGTCGCACTACGGGGACCGTAGAAAACTCCTTGAGTGGCCAGGTGACCACTGAATGAATCCCATTTGGGGAGCATAAGTGGAGCAAGGAGCCCGTTTTTGGACAAACTTCCCAGACCCGGTGGGCGGGGAGGAAATATCGCGTGAGAAGGGAAAGGTCGCGGCGGCCGGGTAGCGCGCACGTGTCGAGTCATTCATGTTCCAAGGTACAATTTACAAAACAAGTGTTCAATTTGTGAAATGTCGCTCCTGGCGCCTTTTATCGAATCGCGATCTCGTCTCTGTCGTCAAATGTCTGCTCGTTTCTCACTGTAACCTCCTCCATCCCTACTCCGCCCTCCACCGGAGAAAGGAACCCCAGCAACCCCCCCCCCCTTTCTCCTCCTGCAGCCGCTAAATGCGATTGTAGTAATTCACTTAGCCAGCAAAGCGACATGATAGACGGGCTAACCCGTGGGAACACTCCATTGCGCTCGATTGCTGTCGCCAGATGCGAGTAAACACAAGCAAACATGTCCTTGAGTGTCGTCTGGTCGCAGCTTGCGTAAAGTATACGTTTTAAGCGCCGCTATTTGGGCTCGTTCTCGTCGGGAATTTTGAGCTAGCAATTTATCTGTCCATCTCTTCTATCGGCATGAAAAGCACCAGCACGAAAGGCGACAACCGTTTTCCAGCGTCTGAGATGTTTGTGCGATGAACAGCACCTAGTACGGGTTCCCAGCGTCTTCTCACGTCTCCTCTTTCTGTAGGCTTCTGTTAGCTGGACGCTAAAGTAGCAGTCGACATCTTTGCTCAGTGAACCTCCCGCCAAACACTTGTCACAGAAAACGCCGGGCCCTGTTTCTCGGATCTTCAATTTTAATGAGTTGGCCATGCGCTATTAAAGCCGCTTAGCTAGCGGCTAGATGCTAACGTAGCGGTCCGCATCCTCAACGCGTGCTACGTCGAATCAAAACAGATGGACTCCCCAAAAATTCTTGGCGTGTTATTTTATATATTTATTTTCTGCCAAACACTCCGCTTCTGTAAAAGTCCAGACCGTCGGGCTCTGTGATTCCAGCCGTTTGTTTCGAGTCCAACGCGGGAATCCGCTCATTCCCGACCGAGCATTTCTGTGACAGGCGACAAGTAGACGCAGTAAAATAGTCATTAGCAGACGAGTGCCATCTGCCCCGATGCCGCTAACGCTCCGAGTACATCAAGAACCTTTTGGCAGGCTTTGAGCCTGCCGTGCATCTGTTGTTCCATTTTCAAGTCTTTTATGAAGATGGCCTCACATTTCACGGGGGAGCGTAGCAAGCATTAATGTTGCACAAGCCAGTTGGTGCGGCCTATAAACAAACAAATCATGTCGCCATCTTTTGTTGGCGCGGTGGCCATCTCGGCTAGCGGTCGTTATTTTTTTTTTTTTCTTCCGGACTGGGAAAAGCGATTGCTTGAAATCGGTTTCATTGCCTGCCTAAGAGTCCTCTGATGGGGCTGTAGGTGAGCGGGAAAGTTTGGCCTGTTGTGAACAAATCGAGCCCCAGTCAAGCCAACGAGCTAGCTGCTAAAAGCTAACGTAGCTTAGTCGACGTCGGCTGTTTTCCGTCGGATGGATTCAGAGTTTGTCCGTTGTTTGTCCGCGGTGTTGTAAACACCTTCCTCTTTCTTCCAAAGGCTTTTCACGGTAGCCGGCACATTCTGTATGCAGGCGGGCGAATGTGATATTTCATTGATCTCCCCCCAAAGTGCTCCATGTATTTGCCCGAAATTAATCCGTCGTGTTTTGTTAAAGGGCACCGCAATGCAAAAGTCAGAGAAGATGGAGGAGTCTTATTAATCGCCGGTATGATAATACCATCAACAACCAAAAAAAAGGGTAAAATGTTTAAGGTTAAAAAAAGTACCTCAAGCAAAAAAAAAAAAAAAAAAACATTGCAAGGTCTGCGGCGTGGAATTTATGGCAATGGGTGGTCAGGGAGCACAAGTGGTCCGCCTCCTGATTGTTCTGCCTCTTGAGTGAAGAGCCTCAAGAGCCAAAGCGAGGGAGAGAGTAAGATCTGTAGAAATCAAAAGAAATCCGAACAGGGAAGGCAAAAAAAATCCAAATCCAGCGTGTCCTCAGAGGTACCCAATATCATCCATGTAACAACGGAATTGGGTCCTGACTTTTCGAGGATGATGAAGGGGATCTAGACAAGAGCTTTGAAGTACAATGAACATTTTTAGCCGCTAAAAAGTGGATTTTTGGTCTTTTGAGATAGACTGGAAGGCGGGATGTACAGCAAGGTGTATCACCCACCGAACGATAGAATTGGAGGGGACCTCAAACAGAGCCTGAGGAACACCTAATACTTTTTTTTTTTTTTTTTTTAGGGATAATGAACGGATGGATTTGGTGCCTGATATCACAATTTAGCATCTCGGTGATTTAATATTGTCATTCCCGATTAATAATTTTTTGAACGCCCATTTTGGAGATCACATCTCATCGTCTTGCACAATGTACATGCCCACAAGCTTGGCTGTCTACTGCTTTTTGTTGTTGGTGATGATGATGATGATGATGATGATGATGTCCCTAATTGACTCGAGAGTAACTGCTGGCTGCCGAGCTCTGGGAGAGAGAGAGAGAGAGATTCATTTGTTACGGTTCGTGGTATCGAGCGCCATCCTCCCTTATGCTCGCCTTTCCCCGGAATTGCCGTTTGAGTGATCATTTCACCGATGCTAAGGAAGGCCTATTTTTTATTCTGGCTCATTTATTTATTTATATTTTGGCAAACATTCCCCCAGTAACATTTTAATACAACTGCGCCACTTTGCACGCTTAGCCAATTCTCTCCTAGAGTTGTTTTCGGTAAGCGGAGTTGGCGGCTCATAAAAGGACACGGGCGGGGAATATAGACGGCGAATTTTCCGTCGAGGTTCTCCGCATTTATTCAGCGGCTGCTTTATTTTCTCTCACTTCCTTTGTTTGCATCCCAGGAATGTCACAGAAGAACATGTGTTGACACGTTAATGGTGTGGTTTGTTTGACTTTTTTTTTTTTTTTGGAGAGACAGCTCTTTGTTCATTAGATTTCAGACAAAAATAAAGGCATTGGAAACGACTTCCACGTTAGCTTCTTGCGCTAGCCGGCCACTCCTTTATAAATAGAGCTGAAGTTCGCAAGTAGTCACACACACACAACACATTACAACAAAATGAGGTCTAAAAAACAGATAATGAGATCTAAACAAAAAAAATAAAAATAGTTTCAAGTATGTGAGCTCAAGTTCGACGCCCTTGGCTGCGCGATCATTAACCTTACGTGGTGCGGAGCTGTGGGCCATTGCTTTGTGATTTATCATATTCACTTTTCATGTGCGTGCGTGTGTGCGGCATGACTTTTCTTGCACTCCTTGTTTCGAGCATCCCCAGAGAGAGCAACTTTTTGTCGGTGCGCTCCACTCTGAAAGAGAAGGTCCTCTGGGAAAAGAGCCCGCGTCAAGTAGCGGAGTACATCAGGAATCAATGCCCCACCCACGTCTTTTGAATTTCATCTGCGCTTCTTTGATCTCTCTCGTGGCCGTCAAGCTCCGCGAAGGAAATTTTCGTAGCTGTTTGTGAGTCAGCAGGATTACACGCAGGATGCAAATAGATCTGCTCATGCTCACTTTTGGACATTGCCGATTTGTGCTTGGTTCCATCTGTCAAGTTAATTGCTCAGTCTTTTGGAATTACCATTTAAATACGTTGAGATTCAAAAGGGATTGAATATTTTAAATGTAAAACATATTTGAGAAAAAGTCATAGCTTTTATTATTTTTATTTAATTAGAGTTTTCTATTTGAGTACCTACATTGGCTCCCGTTTCCAACAATAAAGATTTGAATTACAGGCAAAACATCTGACTGCTTTTAGTATTTAACTGAGAGAATTTGTATTTATTTTTTTTTTCTTTCCCAAGGTGCACCTTTGAGTGTATTCCACAATCCGTATTTCCAAGTGTAGTCCGCTTCCATGGCGGCGTAACGATTGCCGTCAGGTCACACTCGGGCGAGCGCCCCAATTGTAACGTCAACGTAGCTGTGAAGCGTGAGTCAGTGCGCCGGATTGAAAGCCGACCGCTGTCCGCTGGACCCTGCGCGGATTATTCGTGTTATTACAACAGAAGTCCGCGTCAAGGCTGCAGTGAGCCCGCTTGTCCCCCCCCCTCCCCCACCTCCCTTTCTGCACGTCTGAGCCCGACCGGCCTCATCAAATAAATTGGACGCCTGCGACTTCTGTGATTGTGGCTCGCCCCGGAGAGTCTTACCGCTCTGCACCGTAATTGCCTTCTGTGAGCCAGCCTTGCGCACGGAACGCACGACTCGGTCCAAGGGCGGGGTGTTGCTAATCGTAGGAAACAATTAAAATCTCCATGATGCAACGGGATGACTGCGCTGAAGGTGCGCTAATCCTGCCGAGCGGCTTATTTAATTGCCGGCGAGATTCGCCGGCTTTCCGTGCGAGTTTGAGCTAAATGCTAGGCTAACTATAGCCAAATCCCTAACACATGGCTTAAGTCTCGTTTGTTTCATTTACACTCGTCAGGCTGACGCACACAAACTGCCTTCGCGGGCTGTTTCAAGGCACTTGCTCAGCATAGGGCGAATAAACAAGGCCACTTTCGTGGGAGAGAACAACAATTCTAGGAAAATTCTTTATTCTTGTCGGATTGAAAACCTTTTTCTTGACAAGGAATACTTAAATGTAGCGATGAGCGAGAAGCGTTTGCCGCTATCGCTATCGGGCCGACAGCAGCCTTATTTTAAGATATGCCGATCCCGGCCATCGATACTTGATGCAAAAAAAATAAAGACATCAATAAATGTGACATCAGTAAGTCTTTGTGGGCGGCAGGTGGCGCTATGCTGCCGCAGTTTGGCCACTCAATGTGTGCGTCGGAAAGAGAGGTCTTGTAATGTTGTCAAAACTACTACAGGTATCTGTACTTGGTATCGGTGAGTACTCGAGTGAATGCAAGTACCCGTATCGGTCTTACAAAAAGTGATATCAAACACGTGTGTGTGCATGCGCATATATACTGTACATATACATGCGCGCACGCACACAAATACATTTTTAGATGTACAAATCTCAATCTTAAGAGAATGTTTTATTTTTAGAGCGAAAAAGTGGCCTGCGGTGTGCGACCAGGCCACCGTATGCCAAACTTTTGCAAGTGCGGGCCGTCCCTGATGGACGTCGACGCGAAAGTAAACAAACAAGCAAGATGTCAGCACTTAAATGGCCAAGAAGCACTCTTTGCATTAGCGCAACTTGGCAAAACAAGGGCTAAAACTGGACACTAAAGTTGTCCACTCCCCCCACCCCCTCGTCTCCGCATCCCGCCCGCCCGAAGAAGAAGCTCCATTAGTTCCCTTGGCGGGACACTTTGCGCCACTGCCAGCACGACAAATTTCATCGCGGCGGGTTATTTATAATTCAAACTAAGTGCACGTTCTTATTTGTCTGCGAGCTTCTCCGCGCGCGGCGACATGTCATTTGTTTTACTTTTGAAACGGGCCGCTCGGGACCGAGCGCTTTTATGTGTTTTGACAAATAAACGCTGATTGCTTTACGCCGCGGTGGATCATTACGACCGCCGCGCTCACGTCAACCACAGTCAAAATGCTGCCGAGAGTCGACGCCTGCCCAACGAAAGCAAGCGGCACTTTCAAATTTTCTTTTTTTTTTTTCTTGGAAACGGACAACTTTTTTCTCCCAAATATGACTTTACTGCTGTAATTTTTTAGAATTAAAATAAATGATTCTCTTAGGATAATTGTTCTTTTGTTCTTAAAGAAATCTGACCGTCGTCTAAAGAAATTATAGGGGCAGGCAGGTGTACTCTTCATCATCATCATCATCATCACCCCCTTCATCCTCCTCCTCATCACACTCATGAAAAAGCATCCCGGCTCATCGACTACGACCTTTGCTAACGACTGCGGCGTAATTACTCCCCCCCCCCCGCGTATTCCCGAAGGGGCGGCGACTATTGTTAACCGCAATTTCCACCGGCGGCCTCCAAGATGAATTGGCGACATTTCGTCTTCCTCCCGCGACACTCGATTTGCCGTCACTTCAGCACAGCAGGAACATCTTCCCCGCAGGGAGAAAGCTTCTTTTGCGTAAAAAAAAAAAAGAAAAGCAAATGAACAAAAAACACAAAAACAAAACAAAAAGAGAAAATAGATGCGGTGTGCTCGTAATAATTTGTCACCGTCGGAGGTGGGATCAGAAACGTAACGGGCGGGATGCCGACTGTGTCGAACCGTATCCCGCCCCCCATCAAAAGAATCCAACTTTATCTGATGTTGTTTTTCAAAATCAAGTACTAGGTTTTTTTTTTAATAATGTTATCATCTCATCTTTCAGATCAGCCGGATATGATTATTATTATTGAAGTGAATTTCACTTTTTCTCAAGTTTTTTAAGCTTTTTGTTTTTTTGATCAATTTTTTAATAAGTGTCATACTCTTTTTGTGCTTCTCAAAAAGAAGAACATGATTTTTATCAAATGACAAAAACTCCAATATGGGTTTTATTTCAAATCGGTATTTCGACACATTTTGCGTCTATCTTGGCATGGAATGATTTTCTTTCTTCGAATAATACAAGAGTTGTTGTTGTTTTTTTTTTTTTTAAATGTGCGTGACAAAAAAAATCCAATACTATTCGGAAAAAAATGCGAGGTTGCTCTTTGAAAAATTCAGCCTTCATTGTGGAAGATTGTTCCTGTTGTTTTTTTACCTTAAAACGTCCCCCCCACCCCCGTCCCCAACAAAAAACAACAACCATAAGAACAAAATCACAGTTCCAGAACTACTGGGCCTTCCCCTCTGTGATGGAATTCATCCGACTCCGTTTGACAAGTGTCATGGAGTAAATTACATACTTGGTGAAAGTATCCCCCCCCCCCCCCCTAAAAAGTGCACTTTTTACCTGCAGGGAATTGTCTGCACTCATGATCGCCTCCCTCCGACGACCCCCCAACGGGCCTCTTGGAAGGAAACTTTTATTTCCCGCGTCTTGAGGTAGAACTTGTGTGAGTGATTATTGCGGCCGGGAGAACGATCGGCGGGCGTCCCGAAGGTGCTTGACTTCTTGGAGAAGCCCCCCCCCCTCACCCCCCCCTCCCCATTTAATGGCTGTGCTCAGCGTGTGGATAAAGTGCTTGGAATTTTAAGTACCGCACTCCTTTGGCGGCAAGTGCACGACACCGCGATTGCCTGCGACCGCATGCCGGAGTTAACCGGAGACGACGGCCTTGGGGGGGGGGGGGGAATGACCGAGTGAGAATCCTTTGGAGTTTGCTAGAACGACCCGGTAGCCGGACGTGATTGCACAACGCTGCGGAGCGGCCGCGCCGGTTGACTCTCGATGAAGCAGGTCCCGTCGTTTCATTCGTTAAAAATGAATTTTAAAAAAATAAAAAATAATAAATCCAAAATATACGAGGTGGTGAATAAGCTGCGCTCGTGACAGGGTGAAGAAAAGTGGCGGCGAGCCAACGGGGTTGCTAGGTCGTCGTCGAAGTGGAAGGTGTCGCCGCCATGGAGGCTAATTAGCGTCTGCTAGCCAACGCGTTTGCCGTGACGAATGGAGCAGCAAGTGGGTCGCCTTGTTTGGCCTCTCTTCCCTCACTTCGCTTTTGTTGTTTTTCTAAGACGACATCAAACGCGACGCGATTTGCGAAGCCTTCCGCATTTCCGTTTCACCTAATTGGCGTGCGGCGTCTCTAATGAGCGCTGCAATAACAAGAAACAATGTTCTAATCGCCGCAACCTGTCACAGACGCCTGCGGCCAACGAGATACAAATGAGGATTACGATAGAGTTTAAGTCGCTGCGAGATTGAAATGTTGATCTGCGGTTATCTCCCGCGACGCTTGCTAACGCACAAAGGCGGCGGCGGCGACGACGCACTCTGACCCCGAGAGCGATGGCGGGCTTTTACGCTCGTGTTTGTCCCCCGCAGCCGTCTTCATTCATCTGACTTATCGATCCGGCCGCCCGGTCGCTTTGGCCGAGGTGCGGGGGCAGGCGGCTGCGCGAGGGACCGTGCGCCGACCTCCGGCCCAACACATAAATCATTTCCTGGAATAAAATAATAATAATAGAGAGATGAATTTTTCTTTTCTTTCCGCCTCTGTACCCCCGCAGGGTGAAAGCTAAAAAAGGAGTGAACCTGATCCAGACCACATCCAAGAACGCCCAGTGGAAGGTGGACTGGGAGGTTCTGTCCGGCGCCAAGCATTCCATCACCACCATCGACGTGAACAAGAACAAAGCGCTCAAGCAAGGGTGAGTCCATATCGCGTGTAGAAAAGAATATTTTTCCGGTAATATTACGACGTCGTCCTCCAAATGGACTACTCAAAGTCGCCTCACGGCAACAGAGTCTTCATTTTACGAAAATAAGAAATTGTTTCCCCAAAAAATGCAACCTTACAAAGCTTTGTTACGCTCTTTTGTTCTTGATTTTACTGCTTGGTGCTTTCTACCGCCTTTATTACGGATTTGTCTTAATCTTTATTCATTCATCTTCCGTACCGCTTGATCCTCACTAGGGTCGCGGGGGGTGCTGGAGCCTATCCCAGCTGTCTTCGGGCAGTAGGCGGGGGACACCCTGAATCGGTTGCCAGCCAATCGCAGGGCACACAGAAACGAACAACCATTCGCACTCACACTCACACCTAGGGACAATTTAGAGTGTTCAATCAGCCTGCCACGCATGTTTTTGGAATGTGGGAGGAAACCGGAGCACCCGGAGAAAACCCACGCAGGCCCGGGGAGAACATGCAAACTCCACACAGGGAGGCCGGAGCTGGAATCGAACCCGGTACCTCTGCACCGTGAAGCCGACGTGCTAACCACTGGACTACCGGGCCGCCCTTAATCTTTATTGTGTATGTTAAATCACTCTGTATGTAACCTTTCAACGCACGCGGCGCCCAGGTGTTTTGTTTTGTTTTGTTTTTTTGCTGTTTTTCTTCGTCACTCTCTCGATTCCGGAGTTGAGTTGCGCGAGTGACAACGCGGCGAAGGCTCCCGACGCGAGCGCTTGTCAGGGAGCGCTAATTATGTCAGCGGCTTCTGGGAGAGAACTCGCCTCATGCATTATTTCCACGACAAGGCGCCACGGTGCCGGCGACACCTGCTTTTGACGGCCAACATTTGCAGAGACAAGCTGACGAGAACGACACTCGTCGCTGTTATTATTTGTTGCGCAGCCCGGCGATGACGATACCGCCGTGTTCTCGTCAAGCTTTTTCATGATGGCAGACGTTCCCGCTGGCAATGAATACTTTTCTGCGCGCAAATCCATTTGGAAATACCGTACGGACTAAAATGTTTTTGTGTAGCGCCAAAGCTTTACATTGCTTGTTTTTTGTTTTGTTTTTGTTTTTTGTTTTTAACATGCGTAACGGACAGACCTAAATGGGGACGGCTTTTCCTTGAACAAGATGAAGTGCGCCAGCAAAATCTCAAACCGCTTTCTCAGCAGCTGTGAGAGAATTAGTCATTCGATGTACTTGTTGTCTTTGATGTTTTGGCAAATTTTTGGCACGATTAATAGTCGAGCCGACGCTGGGTGAAAAATTCACTCTTGCCGAGAGGACGTCAAAGGCAAGACGGGCCTGGGCAACGTCTCAAAACGCATCCGGGCCTACATCTTATCTTTGTCTTTGATGTTTGTTTTTTGCTGAATTTGGCCTTGATGATTATTAGGAGTGTCCTTCAGCAAAGAATGGCTTGCAAAAAATAGAAAGGACGTCAAAGGCACTACAGATCTGTTTGGGGGGAGTTGCTGCCATTTGCAGTCAACCGACATCGTTGTTGTCTTTGATCTTTTGCTGAATTTTCTCTTTTAAAAGCAAAACAATCGCTTGCTCAAGAACAAACGCGGACAAATTCATTGGTTGTAAAAGAACATCAAAGGCGGTGGTTGCGCTCGCCTCGCCTCCAAAGACATTTTCCGTTGCCGCGCGCAGTCCTGGGCGCCAAATATGATCGTCTTTGATCTTTTTTGCGGCCTTTCCCCTTTCGTAGCGGCGCGATGGCTTGCCGAACCACAAAAGTTGACAAATTCATCGATTCGAAAAGAAAGGGAAAGACTTTCTCGGCGCCGATGATATTGCGGCGCTGCTACGGCACGTAGCGGTTAGAAGGCTAACCGCTACGTGTCGTTACGTGTTTTTGTCGGTGAGCTTTTTCCTGTCCTAGCTAAGCCTGCACATTACAGCGAATAAGAGTTTCACGATTCAGTGAGCGCGTACCAACAAATCTTTTTTTCTTTAAAATGATATCGTCTTATAAAGAACATTGTATCCTTTTGAGTTCTGCGCCGTCCTTTGGTCCGTCCCTCCCTTTCACGCCCGGCTAGACTTTACGAGCAAAGCTTGAGGTGTTACGGCGGAATACGCGGATGGACACTCCCACCTCCGTGTACCCTCTTAAATTCCAGTCGTGCGTTGAGCGTTATCGCTGAATATGTTTTGGGCGTTTTGTCCTCCGCGTAACCCGCAAAGGAGCTGGCGCATCTCACGGCCGATGACGAAGAGGTCGCTCGTCGCTTGAGCTCTTTCTCACTTCATTATTCTATTTTTTGCCCAACGCCTTCTCTTCCATCACATCACACCCGCGGTTCATTTGTCTTTCGTGACCCCTTAGATCCCCCCCACCCCCCCACCCCTCCCACTCCCCAACCGCTCTTCTTTCCGGCCGTAGCACTTCCTCACAGTTGACGCGTGTGGGCCGATACATTATTGATGGTGGTCAATGGCTGTTCCATATTAATAACGGCGGGATGAGGAGGAAGCAAAGAAAAAACAGCCAACAAGGTCGTCGCTTCTTTTTTGGGGGGTTGAAGCGGGGGGAGGGGGGGGACAGCTGAATTATTCAGTGTTATTTTTATTCGTATTTTTTCCCCCTTGGATTTGACATCAAATAAATAAATAATGGCACCTTTCGAAGCGTATCTTGGGAAAAGTTTAGGGGCGGGTTCAAAGTAGTTTTGAGGGCATTCGAACTCAGAAATGCAAATTGGTGTCAGAAGCGAGATGTGCCAAAAAGCTTTTTCCGTGGCGGTGGTTTGGTTAGTATGTGCATGTACTTTTTGTACCTTTTGCAACGTGGATCAATGCGGGTTACGGACCTCCAGGTGTTTCATCCCAATAGACCCCCCCGGGTCAAATTGTTGCAGCCACAGTGACTCACCGATGTCAGAGGTGGGACAAGTGTCTCATAACCGATGTCATATCGCGCCTCTTCAGTCACGACGCGATGATGCGACTTCACCATAGTGACATGAATTAGCGACGCCATGAGCGAACGTTCCGCTAAAAAGGTCACCCTGTAATCTGGAAGACTTTGTCAACATGATTTGTGAAAAAAAAAAAAAAAAAAAGAACCCACCTGCTGTGACACGTCCACCCCCCCCCCCCCCCCCTGCTCCACCCCGTGCAAATCTGAATCCAATCTCATCAACGGCGCCTAAATGTCAATTGTGGGCAATTACAGCAGGGCCGGGAAGACAACGTTTTGTGTGGCGTTTGGAATCCACAAGCGCACGGTTCACGTGGCTCTTATCGCCGATGCGTCTTCAGCGTGATGCTTGACGTTTTCATTAGAGCAGCGTCACGCTGAACGCTCGGCAGTGACGGACTCCACTTAAACGTCCGCCTCGGCCATTATTTGACAGGTTTTTTTTTTTGGTTGTTGTTGTTGGTGTTGTTTTCTGACAAAAGTCAATTTGAAATCGCCTTGTGCTGTATACAGTCCAAGGGCGAAGGGGAGAAGGGGGGTGTGGGGGGGCGCCATCGATCGCTGCGGAGAAAATGGGCGAACCCTGGCAATTATTTGCAAGTGAGAGGCCCCAACTTGAATTTGCAGTCTCCGCCAGCCTCTAGATTAAGGCGCAGTGATTGTTTATTGACGAGAACTGTTTTCATCAGTGCGAGGGGCATGCAGGGGGGGGGGGGGACTTGTGAATAATTCCTGGACGTTTGATACGCCAGACAAAACCGGCCGGCGTGACATTTAGAATGTGCCAATCTCCATTTGTGCTCGCTAAAAAACATCGCCCTTGTTTTTTTTTTTGTTGTTTTTTTTGGAAGGGGATGTTGGGGTTGTTTTGTGTCATTCCGCTATGACGATGCTTCTTCAACTTTTTTACGCCAAGTCTCCCCCCCGAGGACCCCTTCATGCTTATGTCATCAGATCTCGTCCCAATCGTACTTTTGCCTGTTTTCAGGGAGGCGGCGGGCAACGCCGAAGTGATGCAGCTCGACTTTGAGATGGAGAACTTCACCAGCCTGTCGGTGACTCGCCGCATCAACTGGAACATCGACTACAACGGTCAGAGCCCACCGCCCGAGTCCGAGAAGGTGGTCACCGAGCTCACCGTGGTTCAGCGGGACATCCAGGCCATCCTGCCCCTGGCCATGGTCAGTTCGACGCACGTCATCGATAGATGGCTAGAGGCTATTCAATGAGCGAGCTAGCTCAAGAGACGAGGCGGGCAGCTAAGTAGACACTAGCTAGCTCGCGAGGTACCAAGATAGATGCTAAGATGCTAAATAATGTGACTAGCTAGCGCTACAGACAGACAGCTGTTTGTGTAGCCAGATCCTAGCTAGCTTGGTCGCTCACTCGGTACCTGAACGGATGGAGAAGGGAGCGAGATACGATCTAGCCGGCAAAATTGCATTTTAGAGTTGTCAGAGAATAATCCAATATATCAACATATCCATCCATCCAATAAGCCACTCCGGCGCAATCTCAAGGGGTAAACTTAATTGGCTCCGCGAGCCCCTCTGTAACCTGAAGCGCTCGTAAATCGATGTCATATTTCCCCCCCCCACCCCCCGTGAAGTGAAATGAGGATGACAAACTACTCTTCATTTTAGGTTATGCGTGTTGCCGATGGAGGTGAAAAAGAAGTACAACATCCCGTCGCGCCATCTGCCCGTTGATGCCGAGACCGTTTGGGTTGCGAAATTAGCATGTAAACGGAGGTTAATTTTCGATTTTGTGCAGAACTCGGGATGGTTTGTAAACAGGGGGGCTCTCACCACTCGCCTGTTATTGTTGTCAAACGAATCACAATTATTATTCCTAGCATTCTTTTTATCAGCATATTTAGCAGTCAGTGGGAAACACGAATCCTTTCATTAGCATGTCGTTCATTTTATTTAGTATTTATGTGTACGTGTACCCAAACAATGCTTGCGAGTCACGCTGCTGCGTTTTAGCCCCCCCCACAATTGCTTGCTTCCAAGTGCCGCGAGCTCCATTACGCATTCTCCACTTTGAGTTGCACATCTGCTGCAAACATACGGCGCTCGCCGCACACCCGCCAGTCAGCGGGCCCCCTTGACATTTGGAGAATTAGCATGCGTCTTGTACGCCGATGCCGCGTGCCAAATTTTACACTCCACGCCGCCGTGACTTTTACTCGTTGTTTTCCTCCGCTGCGTGTGCCCTCTTCTTCCTGCCGCGCTGCGGGGGCTGCGCCGCTTTTGTTTCAATGTTGACGACGACGCTTCATTCGTTAGCTGTGTCTTTTGCTCGGGCGCTAGGTGGAGTTTATCTTGACGGGACGCGCCTGGATGGAATTGTTAGCGTGTGGTCTGTCAGACGTTCAAATTGCAAAAGATCCAAGAGGAATTTTTGCCCAAAAGACTACGTCTAAATCTAAAATGGCTGCCAAAACAACACCGGCAGGTAGCTTGGCACGTAGCTCGTGTTTCTGTGGGAGTCGGGCTCGGTCGTCCGATTGGTCAGCGATGATCGCTGACCAGGAAGCTTCATCATCTCATTTTTTTTCCCTCACTCAGTTTGCCGCACTTTCAAAGTGAAAATATTCCACTTTTTTTTTGGTCGCTCCCAAATGCTGTGCTCGTCAACGTTTGAGTCACTTCTTGGCCTTTCTCTGCATAAATCCACTTTTATGATTTTGTTGTTGCGTAACAACTCAACTGGCAAAGAGCGGGCTGGCGGCTGTCATCTTTTTATTGCTGTCTGTTTATCATCCCGTCTGTGTTTACCTCGTTTGCATACTTTTGCCGCTAATGAGTTCTTCCGGAGATGTCACCTCTTATTTTTTAGCCCCCCCCCCCTCCCACACCCCCCTAAACTTGCCAATTACGTTAAGACGCGCACCTTCATCAGGGAACGTTGCGGAAGCGACAACAGAGAAGATTATCGACTCTTCGCACGGGGGAGAGCAGCGCGCCGTGACCTTATTCATCGATCGGTCACCGCCGCTAGCCCGATTAACATAAGAGTGTGTTGACAAAGCGTTTGTTTACTACTTTGCTTCCTGGTTTATTTAATACACTCGACTCGCTGGTCCCTGGAGGAGTTCCTCACTCTGGTCTCCCCCCCCCCCCCCCCCCTCACAGGACACGGAGATCATCAACACGGCCGTCCTGACCGGTCGCACCGTGGCCATCCCCGTCAAGATGGTGTCCATCGAGATGAACGGCGCCGTCACCGACGTCTCCGCCTTCGTGCAGTGCAAGTCGGCCAACGAAGACATCGTCAAGGTATCGCAACGCCAATTCGCTCATTCACTGCCATTGACGACCGTAGACGTCCAAAATACATTTGGGTTCAACGCAACTATTGTGTTCACCTGAGGTTGGCGATTAAAAAAAAAAAATTAAGTTACATTTTCTGGAAGAAAAAAAAAATCTTGTCTCTGGGTGGACTTAAACAAAGAGTAAATGCATTTGATTGCCGTGCCTGTCCCCCCCATCCAGTAGTAATCGTTTTTTTCCGGACCCCCTAACAACAGCTACCGGACCCCAGCGGGTTCGCGCACCTCAGTTTGAGAGCCACGGCCATAAAATGCGTCTCCCGTCTGGCCGGGGAAGTCAATTTGGGCCGAGTTGATCCGGTTAGGCGGCGGCAGCGCGGCGCATGAGCATAAAAGCCGCCATGCGAGGCCCCTTCTCAGCGCGTCCTCCTGATTTGATTCCCTTAAATAAAATCAATAGTTCATAAACCGCGGGCAGATACATCAATGCGGGCAAAGCAGTAAAAAGCTCCCCGATGTGCTCGTCCGCCGCCCCGTCTCGTGTACTCCGGCCCTCACGTTGTTAACTTTAGTGGCGGGGCTGCAGGCGCAATAAAAAAAAAGAAGAAGAAGAAAAATAAAAACAGCGAAACGGACTAAACCAAAGTGCTTCCCCAGGATGCCGAGAGTTGCGGCGCCGGCGTTTTCTTGTATTTTCCAATCAATGCATATCAAAGACCACCACCCCCTCCTCATCTTCAAAATGTCTTTCAAGTGCAGAACCGGATTGATTTCCCCCTACGCGGGGGCATATCGCTCCGCTTCTTTTGTAAAGGTTGCCAATTTAGTTCCGCGCCGCTGGAGAGGAGTGCGACTCGTCCTGACCGTCAAGACTTTGACTTTTCAGCCTCGTTGCCCGATAGCGGAAAGATCTTGCCACTCTTCTCCCAGGAGATTTCTGTTGGAAGTGGTGGGTCGCAATCTCTTTAAAACGCCCACATTGAAAGTGCAATTGAAGTCGGCCATTTTGCTTGGAAGCAGCCATTTTGGGGGCCGATTCCATTGCGCCACAGATCGAAGAATTCGGCCCCGAAGCCGCTTTCACCGATCCGCGTGAAATTAGTTGGATGTGTTGATCACAACGGGCTGCACAAAAAAGTCTCAAGGGCCCATGATTGAAATTGACGGTTTGTTTTGAAACAGCCATTTTGGGCTGGGATGACACCAAAAAAATGGTCACCCCTAAATGGCCAAGCTTTTTTTTTTTTTTTAACCTATGTCGTCTACTAGTTTGCTGTCACGCCGAGAAAAAGAAGGCAAGGGTGCCATTTTTAACTTGCATGCCTCGTCTTTTGGAATCATCATAAATACCCCCGCGCCCCCTTCCTCCTCCTCCTCCCGTCGAATGCTAAATTATTAATTGAAATGGATCTGGCGGGGCTTTGGGGCTCCCGTCTTGGTCGGGAGGTAATCAGAGATTGTAATCTCCTGCAAATGGAGTTGGGGCCGGCCGCTTTGGACTCCTCCGAGGTGCGGTGCGGCAAAGAGGGCGTGGCCTGGGGCAGGATGCCGGCTCATGTGTCCCGCCTCTCCTCCATGTGGAAAACCTCAGTTTTCCATCGGGTTCATGCAATTTTGCAGGGGACTCCACCTCCTGTCCGCAGCCCCCTCCAGAGGTGTATTTGGGACGGCGGCGACAAAGAGACGACGTCATTCGCCGCAACGTCCGGCTGGCCCTGACACTTGGAATACTCGTCAGGGCTCCCACAGCTATTCTCCGCTGATAAATTTGGCCCGCTAATTGCGAGTCGAAAGCTGTTAGCGACTGCAGCGGGTGTTCCGTCCCCCCCCCCCCCAACACACACTCCGCCGCAGTGCCACTAATGCGCTGTGGCATCCGCCGCGGTGCAGGCAGATTGTTCGGGCGGGGATGCGTCACATTGTGTCGTATTTAACGCCGGATGAAAAAGTGGCGGGGTTAATAAGGGCGACGCCACCCAAGGGCCTTTTTCACATGCATCCGTTCTGTTACATTAACGGCTGGAGGAAGAAGCTTCATCTGTCCTTCAAACCAGCGATGCTTCATTGCCGTTCACTCTGTCGGACTTCGCTCAGACGCGGTGGCGCGAACCAAAATGCTCCGCAGTCGTGCGTCATCCGTTTTATCTTGTGCCGGATGTGCAAAATCACAAACATCTGCACGATACGTTTGCTCACTTACAACCAAAATGGCACACTTCCTGTGTGTGTTTTTGCCCATGACCTTTTGAAACTTTTTGGATGGGCCGACTTATGATGGACTACCAAATTGAAGTTTGTCAAGTGCAACTGCAGTCAGCGGCTGATCTTTTTTTTTTTTTTTCCAAAATACTTTTAGAAATGGTTAAGATGACCCTGAAATTCGCTGCTTCAAACCTCAAATGGCCACAAATGTCTTCCAATGCATCTTTGGGCGTGGCTGCTTGAGGCTTTTTTTTTGTGTGTGGGTCACGTTGCTCACCAAATTTCATGTTGCAAAGTGTGACGAGGAGTGGGGGCTGAATTTCGGACTGAAATGTTCCTTCAGCCTTTTTTGGTGGGTCTCATTGTGACGTATGTGCTGACCAAATTTCAGGATGCTCAGTGCAACTGGATTTGGGGATTTTTTTTTTAATGCATGATGATGGTTTTGTCCAAGGCAGTCCTGTGACCTCATCCTCTGCCCCCCCCCCCACCCATGTCCATCAACATCCAAAAACTGACTTCCCCGCTTGCGACTTTCACACCTTTTGGGAAAATCTCATCCAAACGCTGGCAGCCGCTGTCACGACGACTTTTGTGACTGAATGGGAACAAAGCTCCTCAAGCAGTTTCCCCATCTCGCTGCATTTTACATTCCCCCCCCCCCCCCCCCCCACTCCCTCCCTTTTTCCGGGCCTCAGATCCTCATTAGCCTCATTAATCTGAGTAACAACAGGCTAATGTCTGTGTAACCGTGTGTGTTGTACGGCTAGCTCGGCTAAATTAGCCGGCATCCGTTTAGCGCACATCCATCACAGCGACGAAAGCTCCTTAGCGGCGACATTAGCTGTCCGCTAATGCCGAACCATGTGTCAGCTTTCATTCCATTTAACACACTGTCACTAGAGAGGGAGGGGAAAGAAGAAGAAGAAGAAAAAAAAAAGCGACCCCCGCCGCCTTGGGCCTGGCAATTAATCAGAGAATGTCGGGATATGAGGAGAGCTGATGGCGCTTCCTTGTTCCCGCATGTCATTCATTTGTGACACGTCCATACAAATTGAAGGAGATTATGGTGTGTGTGTGTGCGTGTGTGTGTGTGTATGCGATCCACTTATGCGATAGCAGGTAATTAACGTGCAGCGGCATCTGGGCACTGGCGAACACAAGCGGCAGTTGTTTGAGGCGCGGCTGTCCTGAGCAGACCTTGGCAGGCTGCAATGGAGATTTGGAGACGAGATTTTCTTGTTTTTTTTTTTTTTGGCCATTGTTTTGGTTTGTAGATTTTTCACGCTGTCACGCTGGGTGACAAGGACCGGGCTGGTATACTGTAAATGAATGAATGAATGAATTGTTGATTAAGCAGCTTTTTGTGAAAAGCAACCCCCAAACAAACAATTTAGATTTTTAAAGATTTGGGGGGAAATGTCATTACATTAATACATTTATTCCCTGATTACATTGTACATTTTTACTTTTTCATTTTTTAATTTTCAAATATTTTTGCTCATTAAATTTTTTTATATTTTTTATTTCACATATATATTCATTTCCTCATACCCGATTTGAAAATATTTGTAATTTGTCTTCCCATTTTAAAGCCAGGCTAAATGAATCTCGCACTTTTTAAATTGATACATTTTTTTCCATTTTTTTATGCATTTGTGTTAACTCCTTTCAGTCGGAATATTTTTTTAATTAAAAAATCAATATTAATTTTTTACATCCAATAATTTTTATGTAATGCCCGTTTGGTTTGGGGTTTTTTTTTCTCCCTTCTCCCCTGTGCCCGGTTGACAGGATGCCACAGCGCCTTATCTCTCTAACCTTCACATGGCGTCTGTTGGGGGCCGGCGGTGGCACGCGTTGGCCTTATCTTCTGTTTGACATCATGTGCGCAAACACAACGGGAACAAAGAATGGAAGGAGTGACGACTATTTTTAGCATCCAGGTGGCCGGGATGTTTGTTGACTTAACCGAAGATGGGCAGAGACACAAAATGACGGTACATCGCCTGCCTCCTGGATGCTAATCGCTGATAGCATGAGATCATCTTTGTGTTTAGAATGGACCTTAAAGGGGAAGTCGAGCGGCCATTTTGCCTCACCGTCGCTCAGGTATCGGCCAATCGCGGCGCAACTGTTTTCTGAAGCTGAGCCGCGATTGGTCGTTCCACGAGCAACTCTGATGTCATTTTCAGTCGACAGCAAGTGGCAAAATGGCCGCCGCCTGAGATTTTGCTGTTGATTCCGAGTCGACAAACACGATATTCGTCCTAAGGTCGTGTTTGGACTAATGAAGGCGCATAGAAGATATTATTGTAAGAAAAACAAAAATTAATTGGTGGTTTATTTTCCCTTTATGCAACCACAGTAGCATTTCCATCTCACGTTCGAGGAACTTTGAGTCCTTTGTATGAAAAAAGATCAGATCCTCAGATCCCTCGAATGGCGAGGACCCCCCTCCCAGAGCTCCCCCCGCATTCATTCTTCCGGCCTCGATCAATGACCTCGGAACCGTCAGGTGTACTGTATTTCCCGCGCCTGAAGTTTCCGGCATTAAATTAGCCGAGGCACGGTTAGCCAAGCAAGCACACTCAATATCGCACGGCTCGCTTGCTCGCGGCTTTAATGGATACTGAAAAATGATGAATGATGTCGGCGAGACCCTTCCAACGCGCCGCAACACCTGTTCTTGTCTGCGGATTTTTTTTTTTTTTTGAAAGCCGGTAGACGGCCTCATCTGCATATCACCCGTCCTTCCCGTTTTCCGCTCCTGGTGGCGTCGATTCCAAACGGTTTACATACGAGACAACGGAGGCAGGCGAGAAAGTGACACACTACGCCCAATATCACGGTTTTGCCCCGTTAACTCTTACGATCCGTCCCGCCTCGCGCGACCTTGAGGACAAGCGCGGCTTTTATTACCCTGTTAGCCCATACGGAGAGCCGCGGTACCTCCGCCCAAGGAGCTTACGTCGTCACCAGCCGCCGCTCGCGAGTTAGTTTACGGCGCGAGAATCGATTTGATGGATTTCCAGTCAACGGGACGGGGTGGGGGCAAAGTGCTGTTGAGCAAGGAAATCATTTGAGATTGGGACGCTTTCCACATAGGAATGGCGATGATCCAAATTATTATTATTTTTTTTTCACTTTTCATTGCACAAGTTCGTCTTTGCAATTGTCCCGTACGTAGTACACATTGGAGACCTGGAATTTCAACCAAAATGTCCCGCACGGCACCTTCAGACTGCTCCTCGGTTTCTTATGTGAGCTGTAGTCATCGTAATCGTTCTTCGCAGAGGACAAAGAATATCTGCAACGTGAGCAATATTATATTTCCCGCTTAAAGACTGTGACACGTCGATGCTTTGCGTCGCTTGTTCGATTTCTGTGCTGCTCTTGGTTCATTTTTTTTCCCCTTGTGGAAATGAATTGTTAATCAACAATTCATTCATTCATTCAGTCTTGGCGCCCTTGCAGCGCGCCAAGACTCAGCCTTGGAACAGCAAATAAACAATGCGATTGACAGCAAGCTACGTGCTCACTCCGTATATCATCACCCGCGGCCCCGCCACCCTCCCCCCCCCCCCCCCCCCCCCCCCGCTCTGCCGCTGAGGCGACCGTTCCCCATATAGAGCCGCGCTCCTTACCTTGACCTTTCCCCCTGGCTTTGTGCGGCAGGTCTCCATGAATTGCGACTATGTGTTTGTCAACGGCAAGGAGACGCGAGGCTCCATGAACGCCAGGGTCATCTTCAGCTACGAGCACCTAAGCGCACCCCTGGAGCTCACCGTCTGGGTGCCCAAGCTGCCTCTGCGGGTGGAACTGTCCGACGACAACCTGAGCTTCATCAAGGGCTGGCGGGTCCCCATCCTGCCTGACCGCAGGTGAGGCACCATTTTGTTTTAAAAAAAAAAAAAACAGCAAAATAAGGACCATTGTAATTGGGGAAGAAAAAAAAAACATTTTGCAGTTCTCAAAATCGATCTTGGCCTCCAGACCGGTCTCAAGACTTTGTGTCATATTATCCGGCGCTAATTATCGGTCACTGGTCTCGGCAGCCTTCACGAGTAGCCGATAGCTTAAAACAAATCCTGTCTGGGCCCGCTACGATCGTTGCGATCGGTACTCACCTGCCACGCATACGAAACTTCTTTCATTTGTTTCGTTTGTGTTGCGGCGACAAGCTGAAGATGTTGTTGGTGGTTACCCGTTAGCACGTGAACAATGGCGGCCATCTTCTTATCACGGCGCACAAGCTATTTATAACATTTCGAGGGTTCGCGAGCTTCACAATTCTTTTTCCTCGGGTCTTTATTTCCGTCACACTCATTATCCAAAATGTATTGAACACGCTGGTCAAAAAAATACTTGGAAGTGAAAACCAGGAGTCTTTTTTTTTTAAAATGTTTTTCTGGCCTTGTTTTGTTGCAATTAGCCTCGCCGCCGTAGCGTTGCCAAACGAGGCTCTCAAGTGCGATTTGATCCGCTTTGTCATGTTCGCGTCAGAGCCCTCCCGACGCATTTAGCCGACGAGGCCGAGCCCGGAGCCTTGATTAGCGCCGTGAGGACGCGTACGGCGAGGCTTCTCAGAACAAACAAGTGCTTTTCGCACCTCGGCGCTATGCTCCGGAACAATTGCAGCTGTCGAGTCGTGCGTTTTCTGTCTCGATGACAATTTCATTCCATGTCGCTGCATTTTTCTTTAAGCTCATTTTTAAAACACAAACATTTGGAGAGAAATGCATTTTTGTGGGGTTTTTTTCTTTGTAAAGCGCACACAAAGGCAGCATGAAGCGCTTGGGCTATTTATCTTTCGGTAGCACGTCTGACTGAAAGATGCGCCGCTTCATCGTGGCCTCCAATGGGAGATTGAAACTTGACTGAGTTCTGTCGCCCTCTATGGTGGACTAGCGCATTACAAGAAGTGAACTTGCAGCGTGCTTGTTCGTGTTGTGGATAGACACAAAAAAATTTGGCCTGGCTGGCGTCCTCGCCGACGGAGTTCATCACCATCCACCCCAAAGCGCTCCAACGCCCGAGGAATACAAACGACGCCTTTAAAGCGCTGGCGTATGGACAGTTGGGAGACTTCAAATGACCCTCAGCGTCTTTTTTTTAAAGAAAAAAAAATCCCACTAACGGGTTCATTCACTGAACCTCTGTT
The DNA here is from genome assembly GCF_025434085.1 of Hippocampus zosterae. Classification (NCBI taxonomy): domain Eukaryota; kingdom Metazoa; phylum Chordata; class Actinopteri; order Syngnathiformes; family Syngnathidae; genus Hippocampus; species Hippocampus zosterae. Next base: position 16,741,948 of record NC_067466.1, read on the forward strand.
TTTTCACGGAGGATGCGTTCCAGAAACACGGGTGATAGCTGCCAAATAGAAGCCCCGTATTAAAAAAAAAACACACACACACACACGAATAATACCGTTTTTTTTTTTTTAATAGATGCGTTTAAACACACTTTTTATCGTCTGCCCTAATGTTTCTTCTCACTCTGGCAGTGGCGAAATGGGCGACTGTCGTATAAAATTACGGCAGAATTGAAAGGAAGACTTGCTCGAGCGAATCATTTTTACGACGAGGGGGGGGTGTCGTAATATTACAACAACAAATAACATCAGGAAAACTAGCTAGGCTCATATGCGTTTATCATCTATCATGTATAAAATAATAATAATTTTAAAAATCCGGGGCGGGGGGGGGGGGGGGTAATTCCATGTGGATGTTCGCTCCTGAATGACGCTGCACAGTAATCAATTGAATTTTCGCTCAGAATGTTCTGCCCCGCCTCCGCTTCCGTTGACTTGCCGCGCGGTGGACCTTGGCTCACTCCCGCAGCAGCAACAACAATGAAATCTCCCGGCCCGCAGTGTCTCTTTGTGACAGTCAGCCAGACAATAATCGGACGAGACGCTTTTCATCCGGCCCAGCGACAATCAAGCGGCGCACGTCTCGCGCGGAGCCGAAGCGCCTCGGCGTCTGGCCGCGTTTTACTTCGGCAGTCGGGCGCGCGGGCCGACTGTAAACGGATCGGCAGGGATTTAGTTGGAAATGGTACCAAGGAGGAGGGGGGGAAAAAAGTCACTGATGATGTCATCACAATGGCTATTAAGAAACATCAGCGATGCTGTAAACAACGGCGTTCTCCGTGTCGGGCGCCAACGTTGCGCCGCCGACTCAAAAGTGGGCAGCTGCCCGCAAACCGCCGAGACGCGCGGCGGGCGCCATCTGTTCTTAAGGGGCCGCGCTCACAATTTGTCATCATAACGCTGATGAGACGCTCGCTCGTACTCTTGCGCCGTCGCATTATCCCGTCTTGATGTCGAGAGGGGGGTGGCAGTGGTGCCTCAACGATAAGCAGCTGCTTTTGGATGAAGCGGGGGTGGTGCTGCTCGAGCGGCGATTTTCTCCCCCCCCCTCCTGTGATGTCATCACTCCCTTTATCGGCGCCCACTCAATTCATGAGCGCGTGTGATGTCATCGGTGATGTCATGCTTTTTTGCAGCGCTTGTTTTCCAAAATTCGAGCAGCCCAAAATCTGGTGTCGGGTCAACATAAGGTTGAAGGTTTCTTTGTACCCCAAATGGTCTTTTAATTTTATTTTATTATTTTTTTTTTTGGGGGGTGTGAAGAGAAAAACTCTCCCCTGCCGACAGTTTGGCTCGCGCATCATAGTGCTGGGTCAACACAAGCGCGACCCCGGCACCCTTTGAGGGATCGGGACTCTTTAAGCAGTAGCTCGCGGGCGGACACGGGAGGCCCACGTAAGACCCCCCCCCTCCCCCCTTTGCCCAGACTGTCTCTCATAAATTGGAATTTAGAATTCCTGGGGCCAGTTCGGGCCATACTCTTCAAGTTACAGTGTTGGGACGGCCACGTCTTTTTAAATGGTTTGAGACCCTCTTTGTCCCCCCCCCCCTCCCCCAGAAGCACCAGGGACAGCGACGGCGAGAGGACGAGGACGACCGACGGGTGAGCCGAGGCTGTACGCTGCAATACAGCGGGCGCTGGACAAAGTCCTGACGCAGTTCCACACCACGTCCAGCGAGGGCACCGAGCAGGTCATCACCATGCTGGGGCCCGACTGGCAGGTGGACGTCACCGAGCTGGTGTCAGGACTCGCTCAAGGTGGCAGACCCCCCCGCGTGGCCGAGCTGGTGGACAGGACGGTCCTGGTCGGCCTGGAGCTGGGATCCACCGTCTCTAAAGGTTTCCGACCGGGCGCCCGCTGTCTCCCCCCCCCCCCCCCCTCCCCCCCCCCCGCGCTTAAGTTAAAGGGCGCTTTGCCGTCGCCGCAGGTGGACTCGCCGCTGGCCGTGGACGCGGCGCTGGGCAGGCGGCCTTCGCCGTCACCGACGACAAAGTTTCCATCAGCCAGCTGCGCGTCCACGCCGTGTCGGGGTTGAGCCTGGCGCTGCGGCCCAGCCCCGGCAACAGCCACACCTTGGTGGCCAAGGCCACCGGCCTCCAGACGCTCGCCGCCCCAAGCAGGTACGCCATGAGAAACGTCATCGCGGAAAAAGCGGATAAAAAGTCACACCCGTCGGAAGTTTTTGGGTTTTTTTTTGCTCACCAAACTCCCCGAAAAGATTTCAAAGAAGGCATCACGGTCTCGAATAAAATGGAAAACAAAAATGATGAAAAAACGATGAAGTCATTGCAGCAGTCGCTCAGCGTGGGAATATGCGACGACACACCGCGGGGGCGGGGGGGGGGGGGGGCGCAGGTGTCGAGTGAGCCAGCCATTCAATTGCGATTTTTTTTTTTTTTTTTGGTGTGCTTTCTGCTCACCGGCCACCTTGAAATGTAATTAGCGCAATGTATTGAGCGGGCGGGGTGAAGAGCGATAAAAGAAAGTCTGGGTTGGCAGGGAGGGAAAGGGGGGGGGGGGCAGTGGGGTGTCCCCTTCTCTAAGGACTCAGACGGCCATTTCAGGCCGCTTGATTTGCCGGCAAATCCATCATGCTTGAAGTGAGCACAAGTAACATCAAGATGCCCCCCCCCCCCCCCCCCCCCCCCCCCGCTCACATTTTGTCATGCCTGTCAGTTATATTTGTTGATCACATGCGGAGGTTCTTTTTTTTTTTTTTTTTTTTTTGAATGTATTCTTATGACAACATGTGCAGATGTTGGGGTGGGGTGGGGGGGCTGTCAAAACAGCCCCCCCCCCCCCATGTGGTCACCACGCACCTTTTATTCCAAAACTCGGAGCGGCTCTCTTTTAACGTCTCGAAGGTGAGCGAGGCGAGTCGGTGTTCAAACGTTTGTCGCCGTGGCAACCCACATCGCGATGAGATGAAAACATGTCCCGAGTTTGAAACCCAAAGAAAAGCAGCGTGTGAACGGCGAGAGGAAGCGCCTTTGACGTACGTTCGCGACGCCAGCCTGAGGGAACATCGCTTTGGGTCGATGGGGGGGGGTCGCGAGAACGCAAACGCGGCGTCGGCTCGCCAATGCCGCCCGGCTCCAATTTTTCTCAAAATGGCTGCCATTGCGAGATCCCTCAAGGAATTGCGTTTGTGTGCGCCCTTTCCCGCCAGGAGGCCAGCTTGTCGGTGTGGATGCTTTTCAGCGACGACACGGCGGCCTCGCTGACCTACTTTGACCCAAGGACTACAACTTCAACGCCTCGGCGCTGGACGACAAGGTGGTGTCGGTGTCGCAGGAGCCGCAGCAGCGTTGGCCGGTGGTGGTGGCGGAGGGCGAGGGCGAGGGCGAGCTGCTGCGCGTGGAGATGACCATCGGCGAGGCCTGCCAGAAAACCAAACGCAAGAGCGTCATCGCCTCGCGCGCCGTATATGTCAGGGTGCGCTTCGGCTCCGACGACGACGACGACGACTGGGACGAAGAGGGCGGGGCCGAGGCGCCGACGACGGCCGGGGGGCCCGACCCGGACGGGCGGCTCGACGACGCGTCCGACGAGCGCCCGGCCAGCGTTCCCATCGGCTACACCGACCTGCCCACCGCGGGCAAGGGCGTGCGACCCGCCCCGACGGACGCGGCGGAGGGCGAGGAAGAGGAGGAGGATGAAGACGACTTTACGCCGTCGCCCCGCAACATGAGCGACCTGGAGATCGGCATGTACGCCCTCCTGGGGGTCTTCTGCCTGGCCATCCTGGTCTTTCTCATCAACTGCATCGTCTTTGTGCTCAAGTACCGGCACAAGCGCATCCCGCCCGAGGGCCAGGTCAACACGGACCACTCGCACCACTGGGTCTTCCTGGGCAACGGCCGGCCGCCCGGGGCCCAGTGCGAGCTGTCGGCGCGGCGGGAGGCCGACAGCCCCCCCGAGCCGGCGGCGGCGGCGGAGGGCGGCGGGCGGACCTGTTGCCACGGCGACCACCACAGCAGCGGCAGCTCGCAGACCAGCGTGCAGAGCGTCCAGGCGCACGGCCGCGGCGACGGCAGCTCGGGCGGCGAGGAGGCCGGCGGCTCGCCCACGTCCAAGCGCAAGCGGGTCAAGTTCACCCACCTTCGCCACCATGCCCGCCGCCGCCAACGACGACCTGCCCTACAACTCCGTCCCCGTCGCCGACGACGAGGACATCCAGTGGGTGTGTCGGGACATGGGCTTCCAGGACCCCGAGGAACTGCACGACTACATGCGCAGAATAAAAGAAATGGCCTGAGGAATCGCGGCGGGAGGGCATGGGGGGGGGGGGGGGGGGGGGGTGGCGTGGTGGTGGGGGGGGGGGGGCTCCTTTTTAATCGCAGACACACCGAGAACGAAAAAAAAAATGGCCGACCGCCATTTGGGTTCGTTGGTTCGGTTGACTTTGCGCAGCCCTGTAAGCTTATCATGGCACTAAAGGAAACGACGGAAAAAAAAAAAAAAGGCAGGACGCATCAAGGAAGCCAAAGACTCGACCAGGCGGCGGCGGACGAAAGAAGCGTTTGCGACCCGCGCCGCAAACTCTCACAGACGCTTTTTTTTTGGGGGGGGGGGGGGCCAAAGTGGATTCTTTGTCTTCATTGTCCTTGGTGTCGTCGCTTCGCATTTACTGACATTTTTCTACGTGTCACGTGGGGGGGAGGGGTCAGAAGCCCCGCCCGGCGACTCCTTTTCGATGGCTCGCCACTCCCCCCCCCCCCCCCCCCCCACCCCCTTTTTGGTCCAATGCCTTACGACCACGGACGGTCGGAGACTCGCCGGCGGCGTAGCGTCCGCTCTGTAGCAAGCGGCTTTGGTGTCGACGTAGATGAGGCGCCCCCCCTCGCCTTTCCGTTTTCTCGCTCACGTCATCCGGGGTCCTTTTCACTCGGCGTGGCCACTTGAGGTTTCGGTTGGGTCGCCTTTGTTTCGGCTCATCCGGTAGCACGGACACTCCGGCTCGGTTTTTTTTTTTTTTTTTTTTTTGTGGCTTCTGCAGCTCATCCCGCTTACGACTAATATGGGTCGGAAGGTCAAGGTCACCCGGGCAACTGAATCTAGGTTACACACAATCTCAGTTTTTTTTTTTTGTTTTTTTTTTACAAAACTGAAATCATCACCGTGCCACATGTGTTGTTCAAATGAGTTTTTTTTGGGGGGGTGGGGGGGTTCTATGAACGAATCTGATGCAAGTGCAGACAAAAGGTCATCATGCCAACGCGTCGTCCGTTTTCATCCAGTTCACCTTTTCATCTGCGTAGCATGTACACGTGAAGTCAGAAGTCATCCGAGTAGCGCAGCCGTGTTGTATGTCATGCCCCCCCCCCCACGACGTACGATCGAAATAACATGCAAATCCGCCTTACATCTCAGCTGATGAATTTGACATCCACTTTAACATAAGCAATAGAAACGGGAGATTCTGTAACACGGAGCTAAGAAAAAGGAAAAAAAACTGCTATCTGAGCACCAGTCGCAACTGCGTTGCTCGTATTCGGGGAAACGCCGCATCCGCCTCACATGTAATGCGGGTATTTCGTCGCACGTACTCGGGGGGGTTAACGCAATCGAGCGTCTCACGTCGCTCATCAAATCCGTCGCGGGCAAATCCGAGAGATTGACGCAGGAGCCGTTTTGTGGGTGCCTTTGTGTGCACTCTCGTATAGTTTTCTGAAAAAATATCCGCGCAACAAGTGTTATTGGACTAAAAGCCACCGCGGGTAGCCGGGCTAATCCCGCTTTTAATTAGCCGCGGCGTGTTCCGCTTTGAAGGCCGGCGTCCTCAAAGCTAAAAAAAAAAAAGTAAAAAGCAGCTCCTCCTTTGGAGCTCAATGGAGTCACCGTGAGATGAAAAAGGTTTTTGTCACATTTTCCCTTTTCATTCTAAACAGCAACGGATGCTCTTGGATATGTTTTTTTTTTTTCCCTTTCCTCTCTTTGTGTCAATAATTAGCCACATTTAGTCATCAAGGCACCCGATCCGGAATCGTAACGTTACAAATGTCAAATGACGCATTTTGCTTTGAAAGTCTTCAAAAGCGAAGAAAATAAAAGCGAAACGGACACCACGGGGAAGCGGCAGTACAACAGGCCAAAATCCTGATGTCAGCTCCGCTGGTTGCGGCCCGCTTCCGGTTGGATTTTGCCCAAGGGTCCTTCGGGCTTTTTTTTTTAATTGATGCTTTGTTGCAATGTTTGCGTCCCTCTTGGAATTGGAGGCAAATTTATTTTCCGACATTCACGCCCCAAAATGGCAGCTTCCAACTCGATTGGCCAACTCCCCGTTGGGATTTCGGTCCTTGAGAAAACCGCCGTTTGGCTTGCAACCGTGGAATTGAACTCAAAATGGTCAACTTCCTGTTCAAGTCTGACCACTGCACACTCCCGCATTTTCGCCGACAACATTTGGTGACATTTTGTTTATCTTCAGCATTCATGTCAATCCGTTGCCAGCTTTGGTTCCTCCATGTTCCTGCCTTGTTTCCTTTTCCCTTTTTTTTTTTTTTTTTTTTAATGGTAACACTGCTCGGGCGCACTCGTTTGTATTTTTCTTACAAGCTGCTACTCGGAATTGGGTCCTCGCCGCCGCCGCCGCACTGCCCACCATGTTCCTGTACAGAGCACTGATTTATTTCCTGTATTCTCTCGGAAGCAAATCCTTGTATTTTCCCGTTATATGTAAAACAGAAAACAAAAATGCGAAACTGCACTCAAGCTGTGATGGCTCTTTTTTTTTTTTTCCTACGCGGACTTGCAACGTGTTGCCGTTCAGATCTTTCCAAACGATACAAAAAGGACTTTTTCGCATTTATCGCCCCGTTGGGGTCTTATGGTGGCTGTGAAGCTTGCACAAACTTATTTAAAAAGTATCAAGTCTTAAGACGCATTGTGTTATGGCTGTGTAGCAAGTACAAACCTGGTTTAAAAAAAACTAATTAAAAAAAAAAAAAAACAAGAGTGTCCGCTCTTCCACATCGAATTGCGGCCTGCCCCCGAACGGTTTGATTGTTAGTTCAAATAATTCGACTCCAGAGACAGACAGCAAAACAACCTCAAAATGTCAAAAAAAAAAAAAGTGTGATGGAAGCTTTCAAAAAAGGTGTTTTATTTATTGATGTATTTGTTGGAATCCGGTAGGGGAAAAAAAAAAAAAGTGCTGTCGCGGCGGGCTGTGATCACCCGTCAAGTTGCTCCCCAGCACGTCGCGAATCTCTTTTGAATGCTGTTGCGCATCCGCCGCAACTGTCGCATTTGGCCGCCTTTCCTTGTAAATCGCGCTGAAAAGCTTCCGGCAAACGTACGTCGCTAACGATGCTCACACGCATTCTCGTGCGGCAAATTGAGGAGGAACCAGATTTTTTTTTTCTTGAAATCGTACAACAAACGGAAAGTACAAGAAACCCGCGTCGTCGTTTGGGAGGAAAAGTCTGACCAGCTAACTTACAAATAAACACAATCCCCAAAAAAGTACAGAAATTGATTCTCGGGCCTCGGTTTCAAAAGGACAAGCAAATCAATTGTGGAGTTTTTGCGCAGTATAGCAAAGCTAATTTCCACAATCCATGCTGCAGAGCTCCCCCTACAGTTCAGAGGGGGTTATTGTCACATCGTATTGAAGGATCCAAATATGCTCAATGAGTTGATGAATGCAAAATGCAACGAAGCGTTTAGATTGTCACATGTGGCGAAGGTGTTCAAACTATTCAGATTATCAAAGTCGGTGTTTGGTGGGGTTGTCACGGCAACAGCAGCAATTATTCAAGCTCCCATCAGCTTGATTCTTAAGCAGCTATTTTCAGAGAGATCCCGTAATAGGATCTTTCAACTCAGTGAGTACCTTGGTTTTTTTTTTATTTCCCGTTTCAGTGGAACTAACAGGGAGGGTGATTGTCTTTGTGTGTGTGTGTGTGTGTGTGTGTATTTTTTTTCACGTGTTTTATTTGAGCTTTGCAGTTTTGCAGCCAAGGACAAGTGAGCTATTTTTCATCGCGCGGGGCCAGCCGGGCCGCACTTTAAAGGCACCTTTGTCAAGTGTTACCTCTTTGAACCCCGAATCAATGAAACTTTAGCCTCCCTCTCGATCCTGATGATGACACTTGCAAGGCTTTTTTGATTTATCTTCTGTGTGTGTGTGTGTGTGTGTGTGTGTGTTAAAAAGACTCATGGATAAAATGAAACATTGAAAAGCCTTTTGCGAGCCTTCGCCTTGTGCCAGGAGACGGCGACAATGGCGCGCATCCAGGTCTGGTACATGTTTTATGAATGCCGGGGCCCCAATTTTTTATTTTTTTTTTTAAGAAAGCAGCACGCGTTTGTCAACATGTCCCAACCTATAAGGGCGAAGGGGACACGGTTCAGCCAAACTTCCAGTTACGCAAAAATAGTTTCTAGCCGAGCTAAAAAAATAAAATAAAATTTAAATCCCTACCGTTACTTTATTTTTATTTGCTTGATTACTTACATGATTTCCTTAATTTTAAAGTTTAAAGAAATGTTTTCTCAGAGGTGCCTTGAGACACAAGTACAATGTGTTCTGTGACCAAAAAGATACCCCATCATATTGTATTTGATAAAAACAGACGACATCATCTTCAAGCTTCTTTTTCACATCATACTTCCTCCCTCCACTTTTATTCAACATCAACTGCGTAACACGATGCTTCACGTGATTCCAAAACAGCTTCCCCTTCATATGCACTTGAGTCAATAAACGACGCCCCCCCTTCCCCACCCCTCCTTGTACAATCGGGCCACAATTTACGAGAAACCCCGCCGTATATTATTCACCATGCCGGTGCAGCCAATACGGTGGCGAGGACAGGAAAAGGTGTCCACTGGGTACGGGAGGACAAGAGGTTTTACGGCCTCAGCTGGAGCAGTCACGCCAGCGTGGGCGTCTGCGGGAGGCTGATAACCTCCAGCCAAACATGTCCCACCGACTTCATCACGGACACTCAGTGGGCCAGCAGGAGGAAATGCAGCAGGGGATGGAGGGGGGGGAGAAGAAAAAAGAAAGGGAAGCGAATCAACTGCAGCACACGACTCAAAACGTAGGCCGACCTGAGACGGACTGAGCTCGAAAACAAAACCAAACCGTTTTTATATTTTATTTTGATAGTAGGAGTAGTCTATATATTTTTTTTCGGTGTCAGTCATACCTGTGATCCAATTTTACTTTCGCTGTCACACGCACGTTTGGCTTCTCCTGTTTATTTTGGGTGTAATTCCAATGTCAACAACTAGATGGCAGCACAATTGATTTTGATTGAAAGAGTTGAACGCGAGAACGTAGTTGAATGAAAAGCGAAAGTGCTTTCTGAGCATCCTAGTTTTTTGCTGAACGTAATTGAATATCAAATTCTCTACAGTCACGGTTTTTAGGCCTACAGAAAATAATTCCTGTAGGTTCATAGACTACATCTTTGCGCATAATTATTGATTGATTGGGAAAAACGGGGTTTGTCACTCGTGGCAACGTTGAAAAAAAAATGCATTAAATTCAATGAAGCTTTTTGGTATTGAAAAAAATATTACCAAAAAGAAATACAAAGAAATTATTATAAGAATGTGACACGTTTTTTTCCCCCTTTGGAAATATTAGACAATTTCTGTACATGAAATGTATAGAAAGTAAAATATTAAATTTTTAAAGAACGATAAAACCACATGAATTAAAACACGGTGAAGAGGTTTTTGTTCGTGGCAGGAAGCGTAGCGTTTACAGCACTTCCTGTTCTGTTACCTCCCACTTTTTCCTCTTGTCTTTTATCAGCCGTAACATTTGTTTTAAATGAGACAGCTAATCAGGTGGCGGAGATAGAATTGTTGCAATAAAGGTGATTATTTGAACGCGGCCTCGGGCTTTTTGCACACTCCCGAGCATCCTGCTGGGGCTGCTTTAGTTACCATGGCGATGTGGAAACTTTAAAAAAAAGAGGAGTGTAAAAGATCAAAAGTTTGCTCGCGACCCAAAACATAACTCGGGAGCTCTTCAAAACTGTTGTCTCCCCATGAAGATGGATGGATCACCTGACTCGATCGTCAAATTCATATAGTAATCGTAACACTGCATTTAATATTTACATTCGATGTATTATATATTTATTTATTAATGTTTTAATCACTGTCTTTTATAGCAATGTTAAGTCATCACAGTGTTGATGTTATAGTTTATTGTTGTATCACAAAGTCAAGTATAAAGAAGTACATACATTAACCGCCAAATAGAGTATTACTGTTTTTTTAATTAATTGATAAAGGAATGAGTTTGTGTTATGCCATTGCTTTTCAACAGGAATAAGAGTACTTATTTTCGTGATAGTTTGATATCATTTGGAAAATATATCGAATAATTCAGTTCAAGAAAAAGATTAATGACATAGATAAATTAATGACTCATAAAAATTGAATTATTTTAAGTCATCATGTATTAATTTAATTCTATTTTTATAATGTCACCAAAATAATTTTGTCAGCATCTGAGAGAGGTTTTGTGCCTGTGGAAATGAGGTAGCGAAACAGTTAGTTACCACTTTTCGCTTGCATTGTGGGTATTGTAGTGATGTAGACTAGATTTAGCATTTGCTTTCTTGGCTGGTTAGTGAATTAAACTACGATACCCATAGTGCACCACGGTGGTATTAGTGAGTTTCCCCGCACGTCTTTTGAAACCGCACAACCAGAGTTATCTAGTTAAGTCAAGCAAGTCCAAGGCAACGTTTGGACTTCAATTTGGCCAACTTCGTCAAGAAATTAGTTTATTTGATAGAGGCTCGTCAAAAGACTGCGAAGTCCAACCCCCCCTAGCCAAGATAAGTTTGTCACAATGCTAAAAACGCAAGTACGCTAGCTTGTTTGGTTTCTCCAAAACTGACAGCAAAACTAGTTTTGAACCTTTTATTTGTAATTAAGTATTAATCGACAATGAGAGCATGGTGCTCTTGCGAGAAGGGATGTGCCCGGGACTGGATGAAGATGTCGTGCACCGTTTGCGGGATGCCCACGTTAAAACAGGTTGAAACGAGCCCTTCCAAACGACAACTGCGAATTTGCACAACGCATGTCGTTCTCTGGATCTTCTTGTTCCCACAGTGGAAGATCTGGTCTCGTCAGACATGGAGGACCTCGCACAGAAATGTTCGACGTCATATAAGGTATTGTTGTTGACACTTTAGGAAGGAAATCGACACTTTGGCGCAAAAGGGATGTCGAAAAATCCGAATGGCAAATCTAAAGAATTACGTGTGGCTCGTGTTTCCAAAATGAGCCATTTGCGCGGAATAATTGTCATAAGCACTGGTTTCGTATTGTAGTATCTCCTGCAAGCTGTTTACAAATATCTCGCATACTTTCAAAATGCACACTTTTGAGTGTAAACCATCAACTCGCCTTGCAAGCGTCTTGAACTCATGAAAACATGCAGGACCTTTTCACTTTTTCATCATTTGCACACATTAAAAGAGCGGAGAGATCTTGAGATTAAATTGTTTACAGTCTCTGTGTTGACCTCTTGGGTAGGAAAGACAAAACGTACTTTTTATTATTAAGTCCATGCAAGAAAACATGTTTTTCTTCCTGTGTGCCAATAATCAGGAAACCAGGCTTTTTTGGGACAGACGGTGCTTGTTTAGCGTGGGCAGGGAGAGGTCATGAGAGGCCAGTCCGAAATGCATTGTTTCACCTCATGTGGTCCTCGGCGCCCCGTCGCCCAGGAAACATTTGATTTAATCGTTACAAACAAAAAGCTCCAGCAGTGTCTGTCCTTGCCAATGCTATCTACATGCTTGGGCATTTTGTTGACACCCCGCCCACCCGCGCGTGCCCCACGATGGCTTTCAGGTCCGGCACGGTGACCCAGTTGAGGCCCTCAGACGGCTTTGGTCATCACGCATCAGGCTGCGGCTTCTTTAGCTGCTTTTAAGGGGGATGTGCTGTGCTGCCTTGAGATGCCAAATTTTAAAAATTGCATCGTGTTTGGACTAATTTGACTGTTGTACAATACTTTGTCCTATCGTTTCACTTTATAACAGAGAATTTACTTCGTAAATCGTACAGTTTTTTGTTTTTTTTCTCGATGGAGGCAATATTTGAATGTTATTATTTTTGTCTGATGTTTCAGTGTACAAAACAAACGAATTGGAGAGAAAAAAAAATAGACCGTCTTCCTAACCCCCTTCTAAAAGTAGCTAATATATCGATTAATCATTCTGACCCTAACACAAAGCTACATTGTCATTTTTCCACTTGCACGGATCCACTTTGCGAATCGATGAAGTGTCACTTTGCAACATACAACGAACACCATTTTTGTCATTTTACTCACATGACAGTATGAGTCACCGTTGAGTGCAATAAGTGTTTCTCACTCAGAGTTAGCCCTCAGGCAGCCTGTTAGCGGCAAACGACCTCTCCGACTTTTGACGAGCTCTTCGGGGTCGACTTCACGTACGCCTCGGGGACCTCCCACCCGAGGCGTCGGTCCGCTAATTAAACACCTTAACCCGAGTGCCGCGGCGGAGCTTGTTACTTAGCGATGGCCCGAAGGCGAAATCTCCTATTTTGTTCTCTGGCAGGCTCTGATAGCCATCCGTAGGGTGCTCCTGGCCCAGCACGCCGCCTTCCCCGTTTCCGGTGCCGACCTCTACGACGAGCTGCTCAGCTCCACCGCCATCCTTTCCACGGGAAACCCAGAGTGAGCGCCGCTCTGCCTGTGGGAGACATATTCCGTTCGCTCACCTCCGTCCGATATGATTGGGTGGGGACATCTGCGTACCTTAAAACTCACCAGTTTAGGTTTTTTTTTTATCCAACCCTGTTTCAACTGGAGGACACGTGCGAGTCAAACCAGCCGTAAGATTTTTTATCTATTTTTGCTAACCGGATTCTACTGCACATCTCCCCAACCAATCAATCACAGCCTGAGTCATGTCGATGTGCCTTCCTAAATTGAATTTGCATTGAGCCGTCGCACCCCGTGTAGCAGAATATGCAGCCAAGCGTGTCGCGGTGTGTGTGGGGGGGGGGGGTGCTCTAAAGAGTGGCCTTGTCCCATTTGGGCCCCAAAGTGGTGTCTGATGTATTGGACGCGTGAACGCCTGCTCAGCTGCTCGCCGTTTAAAAACAAACAGCAGCTACGGCAAACAGGCAAGCCTTCAAGGCGCTTCGTGGAAAGCACCGCACATTAATTTTCAGGCCAGGAAATCTTCCTACAAAACCACCTTGTTGATTTGAATTTTGCACCTTGAAGCCAGTGTTTCTCAGGCATTGTCAGAACTGGCTCCGGAAGCTTCCAAGAAGAAGCCCGGACGTGCCGTGGCTGCCCCCTAGCGGCATACGGGAGGGCCTGGACATGCTGGGAGGACACTAGATTAGGCACACCTCCTTTCATCTCGCGGAAAAGGCCACGCCCACTTTCGTACGAATTTCACAGAGCTTTGTGTCGTGCCGAATTTGCTGCCGGTCGAGTGATGGGTTTTGTTTGTCCTCAGCCTGGACGCGCTGCTGGATTCCGGCGTGTACACGGGCGAGATCACCGAGCTGGCAGGGGGGCCGGCAAGTGGCAAAACTCAGGCGAGTCAGCCCGTCACAAAGCACAAATAGCTTCTTCATTTACTCTTTTATTTGAGAGCAAATGATAGAGAAATAGATATTTTGCTCATAACATTGTCCTATTGAAATATTTTCTTAATCATAAAATACGACTTACTTTTTCCTTGTTATGATGATTGTATTTTCCTGCAGTGTACAATTTTTTATTTATTTTATTTTTTTTGCACGTGTTTTCAGGTGTGTTTGGGCGTGGCAGCGCACGTCTCGCAGCACTTGAGGCAAAACGTGATCTACGTGGACACCACAGGGGGGCTGTCGGCGGGACGCCTGCGCCAAATGCTGCGAACCCAAACGAGTAGCGACGACGAGCAGGTGCCCAAACCCCATCTCATCAATATTAATAACCTGAACAAAAAAAGAAAGATTGGAAGTCCAAATAAATAATTGTAGTTGCACAAGTGTGCACACCCTTGTCCAACTGGGGATGGTCAGAATGAACTCATCACATTCAAACTCGTCCTAAATTGGTGTCGGCAAACACCTGCGAACATTTAAGGTGGCGCATGTCAACACTTTTTTTTTTTCCAATTGTCATACACATTATTTGTCACAATAATGGTTAAAAAAAAATTGACATATTCACATTGGTGCTGGCATTTCCACAAGGGTGTGGAGACTTTTTATAGCCACTGTCGGATGTGCTGCGCCTCATGAAACGCACGTCGAAAGTCGAGTGTCATTTTGGCTGACAGATGGAAGCCCTGCAGAGGATCGCCGTGTACCGCGCGTTTGACATCTTCTCCCTGCTCGACTGTCTGTACCGGCTCGGCGGCGGCGGCGGCGGCGAGCTTCGGCAGGTGCCCGCAATCTGTCGCACACCCCCGAGGAGGCGGCGGATGTTGATGTTTGTCACGTTTGCCGCGGCAGGCGAGCAGCCACGGCGGCTCCGTCAAGGCGCTGATCGTGGACTCGGTGTCGGCCGTCATCGCTCCTCTGCTGGGAAGCAGGCATGATGAAGGTGCATGCGTGTTTGGCGGAATTCCACGCATACGTTTAGGCGGAGAAAGCTTTGCTTGCGAGGTGGAATTGGCGTAGATATAAAAAAGTGCCGAAGTTCAACCGGCAACTTTTTTTTTTTTTTTTTTTTTTTAGTCGTGACGCTTACTCATTCTCAGGGCCTGACCGATGTGGATTTTTTGAGGCCGGTTTAGATATTTCTCACAATAAAATGATATGATGATATCTGATGAATCAGCCCATTAATTTAAAAAAATATTCCCCGGGATAAAAGAAAAAAAAAATGAAGCTTATTTTTGCCAGTTGGAAAAGAACTGATATCACTCGATGAATTTGTCGGGCCCTGCCACAACTTTATTTAATATACCGGTAAGTTTATTTCCCTTTTTTTTCTCATTGCATTAAACTGAATGGTTCATGCCAGCATAAATCTGCAAATAATTCTTCATTTTTAGTTGATTTCAGTTTTTTGCTGTAAGAAAAATTGTGCATTTTTTATTCTTGGAAGAATTATTTTGTTTCCTCATATTATGCGCAGTAGTCCTTGTGTCCACCCCCCTCATACGTCTTTATTTACAAATATATATATTCTCACAATATTTTTTTTCTCATCCATAATATTAATTTTTTTTTGCACAGGCATGTACATGATGAGCCAAGTGGCCATCACGCTCAAGGCCTTGGCCAAGGATTTCCACATAGCTACTTTGGTGAGGACACACACACACGCGCACACACGCGCCGCAGGACATCACTCGGCACTGAGTGCCACGTCCGCAGGTGACCAACCACGTGACAAGGAGTGAAGAGGGCGAAGTGCAGCCTGGCCTGGGCGTGTCGTGGAGTCACGTCCCCAGAACCCGAGTCCTGCTGGAGCGACTCCCCGGGGCCAACATGGACCGACCCGCTCGACGCTGCGCCACCCTCATCAAGTCCTCCAGGCGGGTAAGATAAAAGCGCACTCCCTGCTGGATGGATGTATGGATAGCTACACACCTGCATTCGAATAAATCAAAATAAATAAAATATGTGAAGTTGAGGAGCCGCTGTGTCAGGTTGTCATGTCTTGGCCTTGCTCAGCCGTGTTTGATTCGAGCCGAGTTGGACCTTCAGTGGTGGAGTCGCTCCGAACGAGATACCTCGGGAAAGCGAAAGCTGGACACGGCAGATTCTTGACAACAACTGACTCAGGAGTTTGGGTACATTTACACTCTGGAATCCAGACACTATATTAGCCAGGGGACCTTCTGGACTTGTTTCTTCTGCTTTGGCGGCACTGGCTCATTTTAGCATCACAACAGTCTTTGCATGTAAAATTCACCGTAGGGTGCGGGGGTCTAGATTCCTCTATTGTTGTAATATTACAAGTTATTCTTATAAAATAAAAAAACAATGTACTTTGCTTTTATTTCTCGTGACTTGATCCGCCTCTTTTAAAGTTTTTTTTCCCCCTCCTAAATTTCAACTTTTATTGTACGAATGACTTTTTGTCATGTTATTTTCTTTGTTTAAAAAAAAATCATAACCACTCTATAATTCAAACTTGCCCAATAAAGTACAGTACAAGTTTATGTTTGTGAAAGTGTTTCTCAGATTGTTTACACATTTTCTCCATATTACAACTACAACCCCCCACAACCCCAAGAAAGGAAAAAAAAGTCATTTTCAGTCTTCTTGTAAAACATTTTGCAAGAATTTACTGTTTTTCAGACCTAATTTCGCGGTTCCTATTCTCACTTTTTGCAAGTGAACTGGATCCCTGTTTTGTTCACCAAATCGTAGGAAAAAATACAATAGCTTTTTGTTTAAAAATGAATGAAACACATCTAAATCAAAGTCCCGTGTTCTCAAAAGGTTGAGGTAAAATGCACATCAAGTTTGCCAAAAGTCACTAGAAATTAGTCCTTTGCTTACAAAAAATATTTTAAACAAAAAAGTAATTTGTTCACAAAATAATTAAAATGGGGGGGAAAATATAAAATAGTATTTTTTTCGTTGAGGGGAAAACGTTATTTGTTGCTAATTACACAACGAAGATAAGGAAGGAAAATGAATTCTTTTTTTTAATGCGTGCACCGGCCCAACATGGCTCCTGCACTGCGTGAAGTTCGTTTTGCGCATGCGCCAATGAGCTTCATTGTGCCCCTTTAAACAAAAAGTGCTCACTTTGACAAGCTAGCGTCGCCAAAACGGAAGTAATACATCAAAATAAAGTTCCAATTGCGGTCAAATCAGCTACGTGATCCAGCCTGTTTGACTATTTGACAATACAAGGATACACATCTATGATTCGAACAAAACTCACCTATGCAATGTTATGATCCATACAACGCCCCGAGTGGTAAATTTTAGTCTCTAACCGGAAGTGGCCAAACCATTAATGAAATATCGTTGACTTGACTACGCAGGGAGGCTACAACAATGCCACGGAGACTCCATTTAAACCCCACTCTAGCGCTCTGTCAACCGTCTACAAGGTACAGTCGAATTGATCGCTGGTTTCATAAATGATGTTCAAAATTGGAGTTTTGTGTGAAAAGAAAGAAACTGCCATCTGATTGTAGAACGGGGGCGTGTGGAGAGTCGTGTCGTGTCCGGCATGGCTAAAAAGCTAACTGAGAAGCTAGCCTACTCAGTTGTTGAAGTTACACGTCGCTAAATCTTAAGCAGTTGAAATTACATTCGATTCGCAGTCTGGTTCCGGCACAATCTGATTAAAAAGAAAAAAACAAGAAGCCGTGATTTTGAGGATTTTGACTATTTTAACTTGAGGAAGCCCTTTAAACAATGCATTTCTTCTCCAAATAATTGTTGAATAATTAGATAACTTAGTTGTCGATGAGTGGTCGGACTTAAGTTGTGACTTATCCGTAAAGTGTGCATCTTTTTCTCAGGTTGTAAGTGGCAAGTTTTGATGCAGAGGTGCTTCATTTTGCTAGCCAAGAAGACCCTCTGCCTTCGCCCCCTCGCCCCACTCGCCCCTCGGCTCCGGGTGGCCTTTTGGCGGCTGCTGGCCCCGCCCCCCGAATCCAGTCTCGAGCGTCACGCAGGCCTCCGGCTCTCCTTGCCCGCGCCCGACGCCATGGCGGAGCAGCGTTTCCTGGTGGAGTACGCCAAGCGCGGAACGGCCGGCTGCAAGAAGTGCAAGGACAAGATCGCCAAGGGCATGGCGCGCATCGGCAAGGTGGTGCCCAACCCCTTCAGCGAGTCGGCTGGCGAAATGAAGGAGTGGTACCACATCAAGTGCATATTTGAAAAGCTGGAACGCGCCCGCGCCACGACCAAGAAGATCGAGGATATCACCGACCTGGAGGGCTGGGAGGAGCTGCAGGACGAGGACAAAGCGCTCATCAACCGACACGTCTCGGGTACCTCTTGGAAAGCGCGCTCCATAAATTCAGCAAATTGCCCCGTCAAAATACTCTGCAAAAGTAACAAATACTTCTTTGTGTTTGCAGAGCTGATGTCCAAAGTGAAGTCGAGTCCGCAGAAGAAGACCCCGGCCAAGTCGGCCAAACTGACGTCACCCGCTGCCGACGCCGCAGCCTCGCTCAACGCGCCGCGCAAGTTCTCGGGGTTCACCGGTAGGCAACGCGCTAGCCGCTCGCATGCTTGAAGCCTTTCGATATCCTTCGCTGAGCGTTCTCCTCATGCGTCCCACCCTAGCGGCCAAGGCGGGCGCCTCCCCGTCCACGTCCTCGCCCATGTCGTCGCCGTCGCTCGCCAAGCAGGGCAGCGCTCTGGCCGCGCAGCTGTGCGACCCGCACCACAAGGACTGCCTGTTCCGCGAGTTCCGCAAGCTGTGCGCCACGGTGGCCGAGAACAACAGCTACAACAGCAAGACGCAGATCATTGAGAAGTTCCTGCGCAAGGGCACCGGCGGAGGTGGAACCCGACGAGAGAAGCGCGCCGTTTGGCGGCGCTCGGTGTCAATTGCTCTTTTCTCTCCTCCCGGCGCAGATAAATTCCACGGTGACTTGTACCTGACGGTGAAGCTGCTGCTGCCCGGCGTGGTGAAGAGCGTGTACAACCTCAACGACAAGCAGATTGTCAAACTCTTCAGCCGCGTGTTCCGCTGCAGCCAGGACGACATGGTGCGAGATCTGGAGAAGGTCGGTGGAGACGTGCAAAAATACACGCACACAGATCGATTTATTTTAAAAAATCGATCTGTAGCTTTTATTGGAGAGATGGGGGCATTGAATCGGATAAACGAAAACGTTCTCATTTCAATCCACATCATAAAAATCAAAAAGCAGATGTTTGCAAATATTTTATGTTGTTATTTTTGTCTCTGCTCTAAATTCTAAGGGACAACGTACGGTGAAATGATTGTAATTCCCCAACCAAAAATCGGCCAAGCAATGGCTCATTTTATTTTTCATTATTTTCTTTCCTCCAATTTTAAAAGAGCAATTATCAGCCCGACCCCAGACTTCCACTCTTGATTTTGGCCCCTCGCGACAATCCCACGAATGCTGCGGGCTGAGCCTTCTCTCCTCGTGCTCCGACAACAGGGCGACGTCTCGGAGACGGTTCGCATGTTCTTCGAGGACAGCAAAGCTTTCCCGCCGTCGGCCAAGAGCCTGCTGACCATCCAGGAGGTGGACGCCTCGCTCACCCGCCTGGCGCAGCTCACCAAGGAGGACGAGCAGCAGGCTGAGCTGGAGGACGTGGCCAAAAAGTGACCGCTCGCTAACGCGCCGCCTCGCTAACGCGCCGCCTCGCTAACGCTTGGCACCTCTCCTCCTTCGCCCGCAGGTGCACCGGCAACGACTTGAAAGGCATCATCCGCCTCATCAAGCACGACCTGAAGATGAACGCCGGAGCCAAGCACGTGTAAGTTGAGCGGTCGCTTCGTGGCGGCCGACTGGTCGCTTTCCCCCCACCCCTCACGGTTGCTTTGTGCGCGCAGACTGGACGCGGTGGACCCCAACGCCTACGACGCCTTCAAGGCCTCCCGCAACCTGGCCGACGTGATCGAGCGCGTGCTGAGGAACCAGCAGGAGGCCTCGGACGGCTCGGGGCCCCGCAAGCTGTTGACCGTGGAGGCCTCGCTCATGACGCCCGTTCAGCCCATGCTGGTGAGTGGCACTCCGTCGTCTCCCCGCCAAGAGGAGACGAAGGGCAGCGTGGAAACGGACTACTGCAGCAAAGTGGAGACTCTGGAGTGTCATTCTCTAACATGACTGAAGTCGAGGACCCTCGTTTTAGTCGTTTTATTTCTTTTATGTGATACTCCAGAGTCTCCACCTTGCTGCGGTGGTCCATTTTCACCCTGCCCTTACTCTCCTCGTGGATAAGACGTGTCCCTTAAGCAAAAGTTATTACAGGAGAGCCTCGTCATTGTAGTTTGAATTATTTTCAGCCGTGAGGAATTATACTCCAGAGTCGCCACTTCCGCGCAGGGGCCCGTTTTTATCACCGCCCTTAATCTCTCTGATTGAAATGAATTTTGCTTTCTTTTTGTCATCTTTTTTTTTTTTTTTTTAATTCCAAGAGCAAATTTTCTTAAATTTGAGTTCAATGCCAATTGTAGAACCGCTCCATATGAACACAGACTTATCTGTGGTACCTTGGTGTTTTGTTTTTGTTTTTTTTCCCCCCTCCCTCCCTAGGCGGAGGCGTGCAAATCCATCGAGTACGCCATGAAGAAGTGCCCCAACGGCATGTACTCAGAGATCAAGTACGACGGCGAGCGCGTGCAGGTGCACAAGAGCGGCGACAGCTTCAGCTACTTCAGTCGCAGCCTCAAACCCGTCTTGCCGCACAAAGTCAGTTGCACACACACACACACACACGTGCGCATGCGCGTGTTGTCATCTGTGTTCTCTTGTATGATTAGCAGCCTCAAGCAATGCTCCTAGTGGCACATTTCCCACAAGGACTTGTCACCATTTGCTCTCTATGCACGACAGCAAACTCTCGGCTACACGTGACAGCGCGGCCACTAGAGGGTGCTGCAGGACATAAAATTCCCCCTCCACCCCAAAACTAGATCTGACTGTCAAAGCTTATTATTGGAGTGAACATGAAACAACAAGAATAGTCCAGTTGTACCGATTCCAGTGATGACAGCGAATCTAAACGGAACGCTTTTGTCGTTTTCTTTCTTTCTCTTTGATGCTTTTGTGCCTGCGTCCAGGTGGCACACTTCAAGGACTACATCCCGCGGGCGTTCCCCGGCGGCCACAGTATGATTTTGGACGCCGAGGTGCTGCTCATCGACACCAACACCAGCAAGCCGCTCCCCTTCGGCACGCTGGGCGTGCACAAGGTCGGAGGCGCCGCCCATTTATGCAAATTCACCCATCACCGTTTCCTTTTTGTCTTTCTTTAGTCATTGATTGATTTGTTTTGTTTGTCCTCCAGAAAGCCGCCTTTCAAGACGCCAACGTCTGCCTCTTTGTTTTTGACTGCATATACTTCAATGGCAACAGTCTCATGGAAAGGTACGCGCAGCAGATAAATATGAAGAAATGATCACGTAAAATGAGTGCAAATATTGTGGAAATCCTCGCTTGTTTTTTTTTGTTGGCAGGCCGCTGAGCGAGCGCAGGAAGTTCCTGCATGACAACATGGTGGAGGTGCCCAACCGGATCCTCTTTTCGGAAATGAAGCACGTCACGGTAAGGGCGTGCCGACCACCTGAGACTTCACACACACACACACGCACGCACACACACGCACGCACACACACACACACACATTTATCGTGTTTTATGTGCATGTAGCGTGCGAGAGACCTGGCCGACATGATCACTCGAGTCATCAGAGAAGGCTTGGAAGGCCTGGTCCTCAAAGACGTGAAGGTCAGACATTTGTTTTCCGGTGCGTAAAGCGGTTGATGAAGACTTGCGCGTCGCGCTGATGACCAGGTCGTGTGTGTCCGCGCGCGCTTGTTTCTGTCCCCCCCCCCCCCCCCCCCCGCATCTGCGTCCACACGCCCGCTTCTCCGCCAGGGCTCGTACGAGCCGGGAAAGCGTCACTGGCTGAAGGTGAAGAAGGACTACCTGAACGAGGGCGCCATGGCCGACACGGCCGACCTGGTGGTGCTGGGTGCTTTCTACGGCAAAGGCTCCAACGGTGCGTTATCGGTGTTTGCGTGTGCGTATTTGCGCTTCTGATACCGCTGGTGTGGAGCCTCACGACAACCGTGCCTCCACGTTAGGCGGCATCATGTCCAGCTTCCTGATGGGCTGCTATGACCCGGACTCCAAGAAGTGGTGCACTGTCACCAAGTGCTCGGGGGGCTACGACGACGCCATGTTGGCTCGGCTCCAGAAAGAGCTGGACGTCATCAAAATCAGCAAGGTGAGCGATGAGCAAAACCTCCCGGGAAATTCTCTTCACCGCAAGGCCCTCATTCGTCGTCTTTTGCGCGTCCGTCGTTCCCGCAGGACCCCAGCAAGATCCCCGGCTGGCTGAAAATCGTCAAGAACTACTACCCGGATTTCCTCATCCGCAGTCCCGAGGTGAGACCTCTGCTTAGGTTGAATGACGAGCGCAAAGCAAATGCGTTTACTGGACTAAACATTATTATTATTTCTGCTTGCAAAAAGTCAAAGAACACACATGAAATCAAATGGCGTTACAGATCAAGATCAGAGTTGTTACATTTAAAAAAAAAAAAATCCAAACAAAACTTTGTTGCTGACTAAAAGTTACAAAGACGGCCGCATAAATAAAGATGACTTGAAAAAGTAAAGGGGGAAAAAACTGAAATGGAATTCAAAGCAAATTAATCCAAATAAGATCTCAATCAAATCACAAGAATTATCACATGAAGTTAAAAAAAAAAAAAATACAAAATGCCCAAATCAGTCTTTCGCTGAAAAAAGTTGACGGAAACTCAACAAGTATTTTGTTCACAAAAAGTAACGAGAAAGATCCAAACCAATGAATCTGCCGTTCATGTTTGAACGTCGGCCACGTTTCCATTTGAATCGTTTTGTCATTTGCGTTTGTTTGTTTTGGGGGTGGCGGCCCAGCAAGCGCCCGTGTGGGAGATCACGGGCGCCGAGTTTTCCAAGTCGGAAATGCACACGGCCGACGGCATCTCCATCCGCTTCCCCCGCATGACGCGCGTCCGCGACGACAAGGACTGGAAGAGCGCCACCAACCTGCCGCAGCTCAAAGTACGCACGCCCCGCCTCCTCACCGGCGCTCCCGTCCGTCTTCCCGGACGCGCTTTTGACGCACGTCCCTTCTGCCGTTCCGGTCAGGAGCTGTATCGCATCTCCAAGGAGAACTGCGATTTCCAAGTGACGGCGGGACCTTCCGGCCAAGACAAGGCCGAGTCTGCGGGAGACAGCGGCGGCAGTTCGCCGGCGTCCGAGAGCCCCCTTCCCAAGAAAGCCGGTGAGTTGGAAATGGCCACTTGCAAGTCTTTCTCCATTTTTGAGAGAGGAAAAAAATGGGGGTTACAAAAAAAAAAATACTCCTAATAAATAAAGACGTCCCGATTCAATTCTATCCGCCCGCAGGTAACAGCACCCCGGCCAAACGCAAGGCGGTGAAATCCGAGCCGAGCTCTCCCGCCGTCAAAGCTCCCGCCCCCAAAAAGGTAGCGACTGGCGCCCGCGCCAAAACACGGAACTCTCCAGCTCACGTTTTTCCGTCTTTATTTTCGACCGGCAGGTGAGGAAGAGCGCGGAAAGCGTGCAGAGCAACGGACACGCGGGAACGGCGAAGGTGACGGCAACGCCGCCGCCTCCTACCCCGCGGATGCTCCAATCCGACGACGACAAGGTTTGTACGCCGCGGCGGCGCCGATTTCATTGACGCCATTTTGTGCAAGTCTGACTTGAAGTCATTGATGAAAAACTTTTTTTGTGGGGGGGTGATAGACCCTTCTGGACATCTTCAGCGGCATCAAGCTCTTCCTGCCTTCCGGCGTGGACGATTTTGCCAAGCTGCGGCGCTACTTTGTGGCTTACGACGGCGACCTGGTGGCGGACTACGACGCCGCCTCAGCCACTCACACTCTGGCCGCCGACGATCACGAGGGAGAGGGAGAGGGCGGCAGCCGGGCCCGGCGGGTGACCCCCGGCTGGATCTGGGAGTGCATCCGCAAGAGGCGTGTGGTCGCTCCCTGCTAGCGGAAGAAACCCCTTTTGTCATTTGTTCTTTCCTTAGTTCAAGCCTTTTGCGTCGCCATGGTAACCTCCTGAAGGCTCGTGACCAGCTGTGGTCATTCAAATAAAGCCAGGCCAGGTAGGAGGCTATCCGTGCATACGCTCTCATTTGGAACTTTTTTTTTTTAATGATAAGAGGAGGTCTGAGCAAGTATTAAGTGTTTTTGTTTGTTTGTTTGTTTTTTTTTTTAAATAAGTCATCATGGAATGATTAAAAAAAAAACTTGTCACTCACAAAGTTTTCAGTTGTACTCCTAATTAGTAGGATGGTTAGATTTGATTTCATTTTTGAAAAACGGTCTGGTCCAGAAATCATGACGACGTTGGGGGAAGTTGCCAATCCGTTGGAGATTGTCATGTGAGGGAGTCCGTCGAAACGACACCAACTTGCTGGTTTGAGAAGAAAAAAAAAAAAAGAAGGAAAACTTCCAAAACAATCACGCCTTTTGCGTCATTGGCACGCTTACCAGAAAGGCCAACTCAGAGCCTGGCAACCTTTTTTAACGCAGCGGACGCCGTTTCTTGAAGAGAGCGCGTGTGTGACACGAACGAGTACAGTCTTGATGCCGCCGTGAGCGACCGGAACGATTAAGTGTCCACTTAAGCATTTGACACAAGGTATGGAGCATTTCAAGCGTCTTTTTCCAGGAAGCCCTTGAGCAGAAAAGCGCTTCCGTCATTCTCGCAAGACAGTTGCCTGCGCAACTCCCTGTTTTCCTCCTCCAGCGTCAGATTGTTCTGGAATATCTCCGAGTTCTCCTCCAGCACGGCCAGGTACCGCGTCAAGGCGATCTCGGCGGCGTCCCAGACTCTGAGCTTGGCCGGCGGGATGATGTTGGCCAGCGTCTCCCAAAAGGCCTTGTCGGCATCGGCGTCCCAGTCCAGGTAATGGCGAAGCGCCGAGCTTTTCATGCAGTGCACGCGGTAGCTGACGAAGCTCAGAAAGGCCGGCAGGACGTTGTTGGGATGGATGAGTTGCGCCTCGTCGCCGTCGCCGCTGCTGCTGCTGCCCGCCTGCTCTCGGTGCTGCTCCTCGTACTTGAGCAGGAACGCCGCCAGCCTGTTCAGGTCGTCGTCGTAGAAGTCAAAGGCGTTGAGCAGGCCCAGGAGCTTCTCGGCGGCGCGGCGCTCGTCGTACAGGAAGCTGAGGTGCTCGCTGTTGTCCATCAGGAAGCCCAGCTCGTCGCTCAGCAGCCCCAGCAGCGCCGTCATGGTCTCGGCGTCCACCTCGGCCACGCTCTCGGCGTACACCTGCGCCGCCATCTCGAACCTGTCCTGCGGCTGGATGGGGTAGCGGCGCTCCATGGCGGCGGCGGGCCGCTCCCACGTCAGGCCCAGGTGGGCGCAGAGGTGCGAGTCGGCCGCCAGCGCGCTCTCGGCCAGCAGCTTCACCTCGGCCACCAGCATGCGCGACATCTCCACGAAGGTCTGCGCGTCGCACAGGGCAAAGTGCTTCATCTTCTTCTGGATGCGCTTGTGCTGCGCCATGCTGTGGCGGATGTCGTCCAGCAGGTATTGCTCGCGGCGCTGGAAGCTCTCCTCCTCCATCTGGATCATCTTCATGATGTCGCTCAGCTGCACCTTGAGCGTGTTGACGCGCTTGCGCAGCAGGTAGATGACCTCGGGCTTCTCGTCGCAGCTCAGCTTGCGGGCCTCCAGCACGTTGCGCTTGCCCTTGATCTCCTCCTGCTCGCGCTCCAGCTCCATCAGCTTCATGTCGATGGAGCGCTTGGACGTGTTGCACTGTTCCTGCGCCAGCTCCAGCTTGGGCATGGCCTTCTCGTACTCCTCCATGGCCAGCTTCCTCTGGGTCAGCCACTCCTTGCGACGGGCCCGCAGCTCCGTCTGGTAGCCCTCCCACTCGCGCAGGCTCTGCGTCAGGAAGACGTCGTGCGGGCTCTGGATGTGCGCCAGCTCCTTGTTGGCCATGGTCATGTGCCGCACCTTGTCCATGCGCTCGATCATCAGGTCCAGCGCCTCCGTCTGCTTGCGCAGGTCGATGGAGTGGCGCTCGTCGCCGTCCAACCACTTCTTCTGCAGCAAGGCGATGAGGTCCATCTTGTGGCCCAGCATCTCCGAGCACAGCGCTTGCTGACCGTGCAGGGAGTCCAGGAGGTCGGGCAGCGTGGACTTGGTGGCGGCCTGAGCCCAGCCCTGCTTGATCTCCTCCAGCTTCTTCAAGCTGAAATTCTTCGAGTCATCCAGGCGCTCCGTGCGCAGCCGCAGGGCCTCCTCAAACTTGCTCCGCCGCAACGATTGCTTGGCGTCGGCCGCCGTCTGGAGGTCGGTGAAGAAGGAGAGCAGGTCGCGATGCAGGCGGATGACCCGCTGGGCCGTCATGGGCTGTTCGGCCACCGCGGCTTGTGGGGCCTCGTTGGCCTCCGGCCTGGTCGCGGCGCCTTCCTGGCTCTGCATTTCTTCAAAAACTCGTGGTCAAATTGGGAAACGGCGCACAACTTGCAGTTTGGTTCGGACGCCCAAAAAGATCAAAGATGAATCATTACTCTGATGAGAGAAATGACATCGCACGGTGCGGTTTTGTGACGTCATCACGGCCTTCATAATGTCGG
Source organism: Hippocampus zosterae (assembly GCF_025434085.1). Lineage (NCBI taxonomy): Eukaryota > Metazoa > Chordata > Actinopteri > Syngnathiformes > Syngnathidae > Hippocampus > Hippocampus zosterae. Next base: position 16,768,261 of record NC_067466.1, read on the forward strand.
GATTCAACAAAACAAAACGGACGTCACGAGAATATAATCTAATTGACAGATCGACCTTTTCCAAACGTAGCGAACCACGTTGTCGGTTTTGACCGAGGGCAAGAACCGTTGCTTTTTCTTTTTGTGGGGTTACCAACTTCGGTTGTCCAAAATAGTGCGCGCAGACTCGTGACGTCAAGACCGCTCGATTTGAGAGACGCGCACTGCGGATGGGCGGAGTCGGCTCGGCACGGAACATCCTGAATGATGTGTTCGATTGACGCAAACTACGGATAAACGGAGCAACAACAACATCGTACAAGAATGGGACGTGGTGCAGTCGGATTTGTCTTCACTCACCACCGCCGATTATTTTTCAGCGTTCTATCCCGGGGCGAATAGCTTTTCCCCGGAGAGGCTAACGACTAGCTCGGCGGCGCCGGCGGCGTGCGGGCGGTTGAGCTAGCGTCGGAGCTAGGCTAGGCTAGGCTAAGCTAAACAGTTGCTTTTCAGTTTCTAGCGATTCCACGGAGCTCCCCGTCACCAGCGCTCCCCGGAGACAATGGTAAGTGTCGATAATTTAGCCCACGACTGTTAAATTGTGCCGATAGTTGAAATGGGAGTTGAGTTTTGAACAGTTGACTCTGGGCCAGACAGCTTAGCGTTAGCCCCACAAGGTGGACAGTTTGCTCCTCAACTCCAGCAAACAAATTTATAGGGTGGGTTTTGACGCCCCCCACCCCCCAAAAAAACACAGTTCGACACGTTTGCATGTCCGAAATGCCTCCGAAAACACCGTATAGAGAAACTGGAAATCCCCGCACATTCGCTAGTTGCAAATTCACCAATACTTAACATTAATACTATTGGTCTTTGCCCACGTCATCTCTTACTTTTTGTTATTATTCACCAATTGCTTTAAAGTGTCGAGAACAAATCTGGAACGCTCAAGTGCCAGAGAAGTGTCGTAAAACAACATGACTTCCCTCACTCTCAAAGAGTCGTGCAGCATTTACACATCTGGGTTCTATTTTAGAAGGTATACAACCAACTTGAATGATGAGTTGTTTAGCTCAAACAAGATGATGATTTTTTTTTTCCAAGTCATGATTTTGGCAAAGCGAGGACTGCGGCACCCTGAGGCTAACGCTTAACGACGATTTTTTTCTTCTTTTTTGGCCTCTGCAGGTGTACTTGTTGAACCCTCTGGAAAACCTGAGAAGCTACATCAACAACCGCCCGCCACTGGTCATTTTTATGATCAGCGTCAGCGCAGTGGCCATAGCTTTCCTCACCGTTGGCTACTTCTTCAAAATCAAGGAGATCAAGTCCCCAGAGTTGACGGAGGTGGGCCTGTTTCTAAGATTTGTGGTTATGAATAACCGCCAGGAGGAGCAGTAGCATTAATTGTCCGATGTGTTTTTGGGGGTTGGAGTTTTGACTCTTGGCTTATTATTCCTCAGGACTGGAACACGTTCCTGCTGCGCTACAACGAGCTGGACTTCTGCGTGTCGGAGAATGAGACCATCAAGCACGGTCTCAACGAGTCAACCACGCCCGAGAGCCTCGCGGCAACCAGCGGGCAGGCACGGCCCAGCACGCCGGTGCCGCTGCTCTCCGAGGACTCTGGCTTTGTCAATTTCTCGGTGCCCATCACGCTCACCTTGGACCCCCAGAGGCCCTTCGGCGGCTACTCGCGCAACATCACCCACCTGTATGCCACCGTCCTGGGACAGCAGGTCGGCCTGTCTGGTGAGAGAGAGTCTCTTGTTTTAGTTTGGTTTTTAATTTTTCCTACAGCAGCCATGTTGACTTGGTAGAGCGGCGCCTTATAGAACTCGTTTGACCGTTTGTTTGCCTTCCAGGCCGAGAATCCCACGAAGAGATCAACATCACGTTCACTCTGCCCGTGTCCTGGAACGCCGACGACTGCATTCTCCACGGCCATTGCGAGCAGGTTGTGTTCAGCACGTGCATGACCATCACGGCGGCCAGTAACATCTTTCCGGTCACTGTGTGAGTTTCCCCATCTTTTCACATCACAAACGTATGAAGTGCACATGAAAAGTGAATCTATGCACTTGCTTTCTATCCATGCAGCGTCTGTATTTTCTACCGTCCAAAATGCATTTTTAACAATCCCCCCCCCCCAAACACAGGCGTCCTCCACACTGCATGCCCGAGACGTACACCAATGCCACCTCCTGGTACAAGGTGTTCACCACTGTGCGGGACTCGGACACCAAGTACAGTCAGGACTACAACCCCTTCTGGTGCTACAAGGGCGCCGTGGGCAAGGTGTACCACGCTCTGAGCCCCAAACTCACCGTCATTGTGCCCGACGTAAGTCAGCAGGAGATTACGACGCTTGTTCTTAAGAACGGCAGATGAGAGGATCAGGTCATGGATGGATGGATGATGAAGAGTATTCAAGCCGAAACGTTTTACGACGCGACGGTTAACATCGTTCCTTTTTACACTTGTGTGATAGCTAAAAAGGCTAATCCTATGAAGAAGACAGGTTGACCTTCCGATCAACGAATACAGTACAATAATCACATTATTTGCTATCAGAAACACATAGCAAATAATTTGTTTCCTGTCGTCTGTTTCACGCAATAATTGTTTTGTTTTGTTTTTCTTTGGCCAGGATGACCGCTCCCTCATCAACCTGCACCTGATGCACACCAGCTACTTTCTGTTCGTTATGGTCATCACCATGTTCTGCTATGCCGTCATCAAGGGCAGGCCTGTAAAACTACGGCAAAGCAGCCCCGATTTCTTCCCTGAGAAGGTAGGTTTCAAAAGTAGAGAAGGACATTTTGTCATCAGACGTGCGCAGGGTCCATCGTTAACGGCGGCTTGATGGCCCGGGGCCATCACGTGACTTTCGGGCCACCCGAAGTTCACTGATGCTTCCCCAACATTGCCGCCAGTACAAATGTCATAAATAAATATGATGACATCATCGCATTGCTTTTTAAAATATCTCCTATTCACTATAACCCACCTAAGTGGATCTATCAAGAACTACAAATGGGGAGGTACACTTGAACTGGTGTTCCTGTCTTGCAGGTGGCACTGTCAGAAAGCTAAAAGGGTGCGAGAAGATACGTTAAGGTAATGTGACAACTCGAAAAATAAAAACCAATTGGGGAAAAAAAATTGAAAAACACCAATTGATGACTCACCGTGTTGCCAGGCGGACTCTCGAGGATGATTTCGAAACTCCTTGCAATGATGTTGGGACGGTCCAACCAAAGAAACAAGTGCCTGTCATCTGTGGTGTAAATAAGACCTTGAGGAACCTTTTATTTTCCTGTGTGTGTGTGTGTGTGTGTGAGAAAGAGAGTGTGTTTGTTATTTTTGAATTGCCTCAGAAGTCGTCCGGTGCCATGTCAGGACAGTGCAGTACAATGAGCAAGCGGCATGCCACTTCAAAAATGTATTTGTCCGAATCACACACTTAAATCCGCAAAGGTAAAAAATAAAATAGAAAAGACACATCTAAACAGGATGTGACGGAGCACTTTTCCCAAGACGAGGTGTATTTCTGAAGCCACGGCCTGATTGTTGCCGTCTGATTCATATTTCGGCAGTTAGCGTGCTATCGCTACGTGGTCATAGCCAGTTTTAGCAAGTTCAAGAAATGGGCCACAGTTTTAGTTGTTTGATTAGTAATGACTAAGCCAGACTTTTTGCCGCCACTCCCCGCCCCGCACCAGATCAGACCAAGTAGCAAAAGTTTAGTCACTCTTTGATGAGGTCGTACAGGAATGCGAAAGTGGCGGGAAATTTCATCACGGCATTAATGCTACAAGAAGAATATCAACCGTCAGAGCCACAGCTAAATTGTTAGCATCCCTTTGGAATAAGTTCTAACGCGGTAACGACGTCAATTTTTTTTTCACGTAGCCTTATAATACTACATCGAATGGAAACCCTGGCAAAGCATCCCCCTGTTTGCGGGTGAATTCTTGACATATTAATGAATTCATCCACCGCAAAGTAACGCGCTCGCCAACAAACTTGAATGTTCATTTGTGACGTCTTGCATCAGCCATGAACCAGGAAGTAGCTTGCTCACAAACGGTAACGCCTTAACCCAAATTTTTTACATCCTTGCTTGGCCGCGAACTCTGAAGTAGCACGCTAACTGATAAAAACGATACCAGATGAATGCACGTTTGTGACATTGCCATGAATACTGATGAAGATTTAAGTAGCATTTGATGACTTGGACGTTGCATTTTCTTGGCCGTCTGAATCATTAGTTTGCATTTTACTTTCTGAGTAATCATACAAATGTGTGAATGGTGTTTATTTTACGGTAACGGTCAAGTAGCAGGCTTGCCTACAAGCAAGTTGAGAAAAAAAAAACTATTTTTTGCGTTAGCTGCGAACCAGGAAGTCGACTTGGCGTTTGTCAGTATGCTTGCTATTTTCTGCTTTATGGCTCCTGTCACAACTTGGGAATGCGACGAGCACTTTTCAAGAAATTGCTTCAATCTGCAAGGAAAAATTGCTTGCCCGCGCTTAGCTGAAATTGGCAGCGTCACCATGTTTTTGGCCGTCTGTTCGTTGGGAGGCTACTTCCTTGTCAATGGCCGAATCAGCAATGTGTTGCAGAACCTCTTCCATAGCCCGGGTTGGCTATTATTCCCAAAAAACAAAAAATAAATAACTGTGCACTTTTTTGTTATGTTATCACTTTTTTAAATATCAAAAAAATGATTGGCCTGTGCTCATGCATTTAAAATGATCTTTTTTTTAGCACTGAAGTGTGTGTCCGATGAATACCAATTATATTCAAATAGCAATGTGTTACTAGGATGACAAGTTTTTCGCTTCTTCTAAATTGCTAGCGTTGCAAAAAAAAATTCTGTCCATTCATTTATCAGTGAGTATCCTATTTTCTGATTAACGTGAACAAATTTGCAAATGGCGGCGTTTGAGTCAGACCCAAATGAAACTATATTCAGAGTTCTTCCTTAACCTGAGCGAGCTTTAAAACGTTGCGATTTTTTTTCCTCCATTTGACCGAATTGTTTCTATTTCTCCCCCCGGCCCCTCCACCCCCTTTTTTTTTTTTTTGTCCAATGAAAATCTCATAAAAAAACGATCAGTCCGTGTTCGTGTGCAAGATAATTAGCGTGCTAGCAGAATGTGAAGACGTCGCAGTTTGTCATTGAAGCAATTGTATTTTTTTTTCTTTTGTGTTTGCGTTGGTTTTGATGCAAAAAGATGAACTTGCCTTACCTGCGACGGATGAAATTTGCGTATTCGCCGTCGTTTTCTTGTGGAAATCCATGTGCAAATATTCATATCGATCCTCCTTAAATTATTTTGTTTTTCAAATTACTTTTGTTGTTTGAATACTTAGCGCACCTTGTAGATTTCTTGCACATTCTGACGTGATTTATTTATTTTTGGGTTTTTTTGGGGGGGGGGTGTCGTTATTTCTGCACCCCAAAAAATCTTTGTATAATTCTATTTATGTTTAAAGTAATTTATTTTTTGTTTTTTTATGACAGTGTGTAAAAGGAATGAGTGTTTGACGCGATTCTCTCCAATAAATATTTGACAATCATTTATCATTTGTCGCTTTTTAATTTTGTTGTTGTTGTCATGAATAGGGGAAAACCAGCCAAAATCCGCCCTTTTCCACATTTTTCTGACCTCCTCTTTAATTTACTTTCATAGAATGTACCTAATGAATGTGCCCACCCTCCCCTTCTATCCTGCAATACAATATCATGACACTCTTTGTTGATATTAAATGAAAGTATTGGCACAACTAGTGGCCCGGGTGGTTTTTTGACTCGGCCTTCAGATCACTTCAAAGTAAACTTGAATTCCAAAGAAATACGACGAGCAAGGTGCTATTGCCTATTTTGAAATTCAGCTGCATGAAGTGAATTTGAGTCCCCCTCGAAATCATCCTGGCGCCTTGACTTGGTTCAACAAATTGAAAAATAAGGCATGTAGGTGGCCATAAACCAATGGATGGAGGCACTTTTTCATCGACCCTAAATCACTCAAGACACTTGAATATCACTGCAATGTCGTCAATATCAAGCAAGACAAATTTTGACCGTTTTTATCCAGGCTTGCAGAAAGAAAGTTTGTCCACGGGAGACACTAAATACAGAAAATGTCATCAACAGGTGCCCAAAATAAATGATTGTATTCCCTAGGTGACCCTAAATCAATCAATTTCAGTTACAGGTGAACTTTCATCCCTCTAAAGGGAAGGTTATGAACTGGTGACCCTAAATCAATGACTCGTGTGACTGGTTAAATCAACACGTCACCCTAAATCAATCACTCATGCAACAATCTCGTCAACTGGTGACCTTAGATGTGTCATTGTAACCATAAATCGCTCCTGAGGGTAACAGTTCATCAAAAAGTGACCCCTCCCCCAATTGTTCACCTCACTCATGGAAATTTGTTAAGTAACCCCAAATGACGGAACTTGCAACCATCCCATCAACAGGTGACCTTATAGCAGTCTATCGTGACAATTTCATACACAGGTGAACTTAAATCACTTTTGAAAAAATGTGGAGGCCCCCCCCCCCAAGGAGATTTGTATCGTCTCATGACATTTCGCTTCCCTTTCCGAAACTCTAACGAATGACTTTGAGGTCAACGTGAGCTTTTAGCAAGACGTAGCTCATGGGGCGTTTTGCCTTTTGACCACTAGGGGGCTCCCTTGACTTGTTTTAAGATGAGCTACGCTGCTTTACCTTGGTCGCCTCCAAATTAAGAGCTGAACAACAGCCATTTTCTTGACAACAAAATCCCTCAAACCACTTTAGGCGCACCCAGAAGTGCTTTGAACATCCATGCGTCAATAGTTGTCGTCTCCTACAGCAGGTGAACGTTTTAGTCGCTTGTTTTGACATCTTGACTTGTTTGAGACGACTGGGCGGCTGTTGACTTGAACGTAGACTCTACAAGAGCCTCAAAATGCGGCCCTGCTGCCAGACGAATCGATATATTTGCGTTCTGATATCGAAATTTATACTTTCTAACCAAAGCTAGTCATGTAGAACTTACCGCATTTGTCAAACAACTTTACCAATACGTTCGTTCGAACGACTTCACTCGGGCTGCAGCTATCGAAAAATTGGGTATTCGGATATCCGACTGAAAATTCGAATCGAATAACCGGCTATTTGGATGAAATACTAATAATTTTTGTTTGGTTAAAGATACGAAAGACCAAAAAAAAATCAACTCATTCAGTGCCAGCCAAAAAAAATTACTTTTAAGTATTGGGGAAAAAAAGAAAAGCAAATTACATGGGATTGAATGTGTGAAGTCTGAAAAGACATGTAAATATGTCTTTGGGAGTGAATTAATAAAAGGCCAGTTGTTTTTCATTTTTAGAAAAATCAATCTTTTACACTTAAATTTAAATTGCATAGCGGACAAATTTCAGCCCTGGATTTAAGCAATACTTTATGTAACTTTGCAGTACATTCAAATGACTTTATTCAGAAGTTTGAATGACTTGACCGATACGGCGCCGCCGAGTCCACATCGGCAGTTCCGCGTTCCGCCGGCATGTGCAGTGCTGCGTGAGTCTGAGGACCTGTTGCGTTGCAAGCGAACGCTTGCGGGCACGCTTGCGGGCACGCACGCGGACATGATGTCCAGATGGACGGCGTTACGCTGGGAATTAAGCGCCGTGACGCTGCGGCTCCTGTTTACCAGCCGGTTGCTAGGCAGCAACATCAGCTGATTTTAACCCCCCCCCACCCCCACCCCTTTCCTGGCTAATCCATCGGCTCTTCCCTCCTCACCGCGCACTCCTGCCTCGGCTCTGGTGCAGATAGGCGGCTGAGGGTGGAGTGTGGGAACGGACCGAAGGCGGAAGGGGGTGGCAGTCAGACGGCGGGTGGGGGTGCGAGACGTGCGTCCATCCGAGAGGTTCTCTTTCTTTTTGTGTGTGTGTGTGTGTGTTTGTTTTGTTTTTGCTCCTGTCTTTTCTGTCAGCCCTGCGTTTGGCAGAAGGCTCCCGGCTTGGACCGCATGCATGACACAACGCAAAGGCGAGAAACCCACCATCAGCATCCAGGAGCACATGGCCATTGACGTGTGCCCCGGACCCATCCAGCCCATCAAGCAGATCTCCGACTACTTCCCCCGCTACCCTCGGGGCCTGCCGCCCGTCGGGGCCCCGCGCGCCACCCTCTGCGCCGCCCCGGCCCCGGCCGCCGCCACCTCCGCCTCCGCCTCGGAAAGTGAGGACAGCCCGGACCGGGCGTTCGCCGGAGCCTCGGCTTCCAGGAGAGACGACGAGCCTGACGTGGAGGCGTATGACTCGGACGACTCCAGTAAGTGACGCGCTGCCGTTTTTTCTTTTCTGCCGGTTGCCATCGCCTCCCCCCCCCCCACATGCGTTCTTCTGTGTTCCTGCATTTTGTGAGTTGTCTCACACGGACAACTGTTGCACCCGCGCACCCCCATCCTCCACCGTATTCCCTTTCCTCGGGAACGTGCGTGGCAGTTTTATTACCGCGTTTGTCTGCTTGAATTTAGGAGAAAAATAAGAGGGGGTGCGGGGGGGAGACAGGTGACTCCAGATTGGCTGCGGTGGCATGCAGCAATCTGGAGGCTGCAATTGTGACCCCTAACTCACTCTATGGTGTCGGAGCACGTCGCAATCAAAACGCTCTTCTCTTCATCTCTTTGAGATCATGTCGGGCTTTTTGTTTTGCCGCTTTATGCGCAGGTGACTCGAGATCAGGATTGTACCCAAAAGTCACAAAATTTTTATGACGAGTTCATCAGCAGGTGACCCCTTAATCAATCACTTTCTCCGACTCGATCGTGAAACTCTTAACTTGCCGCAATTCAAACCTTCCCCGAGCAAGGCTCCTCCCCCATAGGTGACTCGTGCGAATGCTTCATTGACAGGTGATTTCATCCAGGCGGCTCTCAGTCCCGACTCCTTCCATCAATAAGTGACCTTAAACCCCTCATCCCAAAACCCATTAGTGGAGTTGGTGGCTTCGAACTTGATTAGAAATGAAAGTCCGGCAAAAATCAATCAAATGAAAAAAAAAATAAAAATCAATCACTCTCGCCACCATTTCATCCGCCTGACCCCGAATCCCTCTAATTTCATCCCCAGGTGACTCGAAATCATTTTCATGGTGTCAGACCTTGTGTGTGTGTGTGGGGGGGGGGGGGTGATCTTAATGTGTGACAGGAGTCCGTTAATCCCGCCACAGTGGAAGGGGTGGGGGGGAGCGCAGGGTTTAGGGCCACTCTAATCCTGAACTGGCCGAGAGGATGAAGATGATGATGATGAGGAGGGAGGAGGATTGGGTGGGGGGGGGGGGAGGCAGATGTTCCCTTGTCACAACCAATACTCAGCTCCAGTCTGACACTCCGGAGTCTCCTCTTTCCTGCATTTTGCCCTCAGTCTCCTGAGGGTACACGACTGTGCCGTGACCAACCTTGTTGCGCTTTGCCCTCAGTCTCCACTTGGCTGGGTTTTGCCCTCTTGTCTCCTGGGGCTAGACTGCAGTGGTATGATTGTCCAAAGTCTCCACTTTGCCCTCTGTATTCTGAAGATACGTGGCTATGGTCTGAAACCAAAGTCCCTCGTCTGCCCTCAGTCTCTGAAGGATAAAGCTGTTGCATGACAGCCATCTTCATTGCACTTCGCCCCAAGTGTCCTCTCTAAACTACAGCCGTCTTGGCTGCACGTTGCCCACAGTCTCTTCTCCGTTGCGACGTGTTATTTTTAGTGGCGCGGCAGATCACGGGTGATCCTAAATCGACAAGTCGACAATTGACATCACATCGATCACGTTTTGTGAGAATTTCATCCACGGGCGACCCCGAATCGATCACATTTGCCGCATTTGCTCGCTTGCGTCACCATGTCATGTTTCTGCAAGTGGGAGTCGGCGCTCATGTTTGCCGTTGTAGTTGAGGCACAACGTCCCCGGTGGCTCCCGCGCGACTCCATCCAGTATGTGCGGCGCTTCCTCTGAGACGGGGCGGGGGTGGGGCGGCGTCCCCCGTGATCCAAAACAACTAAAGAGGTGGAAGGAGGTGTCATTGTGGGATATGTTGCTGGGTGGCGGCCTATCTGCATCTGTGATTCAACCTTGACTTTCTAAATTGAAGTGCAGTTACCCCCCCCCCCCCCCCCCGCGCCTCCCCCCTGCCCGGCAACTGTTGTCTCGAGGGGCTTGTGGGAGATGGGGGTGCGACGCAGAGGATCGGGGTGAGGAGAAAATAGCGGGCGTGACCCATCAAACGTGCCATCCCCTCGTGTGTGGAGATAAGATTCAAAGGCAGTTGTTTGGGGGGGGGGGGGTTGGATCCATTCATAACAACCCCTACTCCTTTATTGCTAGCATCATCCAGTCAGAGCAAATCTCCTTTTTTGGAATTGTGGTAAGAGTGATTGAGGCGACGTTTGGCTTTTTTTCTGTAACCAGAAGTTGTCCTTAAAATACTCAAAACTTCTTCCCCAAATACGGTTGCGAAAATCATCGCCGTCCCTTTAAGAACCCGCCCATCCATCTGTTGCCGGTCTCGCACGGAAACCCGCCGGCGGAACTTTGCATCGATCCGCGATCCCAAAACCTCCCCCGAGCTTCGTAACACCCTGTCCAAAGGAGCCGAATCTTTTTAGCGCGCGCAAGCTGTCGAGATGGCCAGCGAGCAGACCCCGCCCCCCCCACTCGGGATTGACCCCGACCCCGCGCCCGCCTTCATCCCGATGAGCACATTATGTAATGTTAATGCCGGGCTATTACACGCATCCGTTTGCCGAGGGGACTTTTCATTCGGCTTCATCTCCGCCCGCGTCACTTTTCATGTTGCCAAGCGCTCGGCTCCGCGAAGGACGTTTTCGAGCCTTAAATGCAAAATTCCGCCTCGCATATTAACTTAGGCGCGAAAGCGCCACCCGGGGGGCAGCGGCGGCAGCCTTCTCGACTGAATGCCGGCGGAAAGCCGACGCGCCAAAATATAGACGCTGTGAAATTTTTAAAAGCAAACCAAGATTACAGCGGGATTAAAAAAGGAAAACTGGTGTGAATTGAGCAACAACAACCCCAAAAAAGGAAAAACCTGTCGTGAAAGTGTTTTTAAAACAACAACAAAAAAAGAAAGTCAATTGTTGATGAACTGGACATTTAAAAAAACAACAAACAAACGACCATGAAAATGGTGACATTTGTTCAAATCCAAACCAAAAAGCCGTTTTTCCTCATTTCCTGTTTCGTCTCGCCTCGTTCCGAATGACGCGTTCAACGACGCGCGGTTTTCTCAGTGCCGACGGCATCTCGGAAGATGCATTAAGAAAAGGCCCGTTTTTAATGTCAGAGACGACGATTGCAGCAAGGCTGCACTTTTGCGACGTATCTGATGACATTTCATTGGCATCATGGCCGGCGTGCAAATAGGGGTGTTGTGGGGGCGGGGGGGGCTTGGGGGGGGTTGCGCCAAACCGATAACGCAGAGCTGCCGACAAAAAAAAGGACATTTTTATATTGTTGTCGGGTAGAGAGGAGCAAACGCACTCGCGTCGCTCGGTGGCCATAAAAACGTAATCGTTGCCGGCGAGTCGGAAGTGGGGGTGGGGTGCGCAAACAACCTCGGGCTACCAATGAGCCCCATGCTGCTTCACCGCAGACACCGTCACATGCGGCAGCCTTCTCCTGCTAAATTACGCTTAGGACACAATCATCACGATACAAAAACAAATTAAGCGTGTTCATGAGAATTTGTCCAGTAGGTAGAAACTTGGCCCGGCGTAAATATTCCGCCGCGTCCTTGCACCTTCCCCCTCCCCAGAAACGATGCCCAGCGCCATTCTGGAAAATATTCCCCACCCCTGTCGCACATTCTGACTCACCGTTTAGTTTTTTTTTTTTTCATGTTTTTGTGCCGATGCGTGGAAAACGTTTGCCCGTCACGACGGGCTGCATTCTGGCTTCTCTGCAACTATTGAGCGGCAGATCCGAGAAAAGCCCCCGGCGGCTAATTTGGGATCGTCGGCGTAGCTATAAAAGCAAACGCATCCCTTTCTGACAAGCCAAAACACGGGCAGCGGTGTAGGAGGGGACAGGAAGCTACGCATTTATTTTTACTACATTTTTAGCGGGGGTCGGGGGGGTGGGGTGTCTAAATGAAAAGCAGATTGGTGACTCGAGTCGTCCTGCCCCGGAAATATCTATCGATGGCTTAACCTGTTGTCATTTTTTGCATAACACAAATTCGGAGTCATCACATCCCGGCCGTAACGCGCTTGACTTTGGAGTCGGCTAATCCTCCATTCGGCGTCTCCAGTCGGTCCAAAATGCCGCTCGTGATAATTGCCGAGACGACTCGATTGAAGTGACCTCGACTTGCGGCAAGCTGATTTGACTCGACTGGAGAAGGGCCCGTTTTAGACTCTTACCCGACTCGCGGCCGCCTCGCTAGATTCAACTCGAGTTAAGCTCGCGTGACTCATCGCGTCTTGACACGATCTGATTCGACTCGACCTTTCAAGACAAAACCACCCGATGACTGACATGAGCCTTGCTCACATGTCACTCGATTCACATCTGTTCCACTTCTACGAAAAAAAATTCCCGACCGCTCGCTCAGAACAATCATTTTAAAAAATCGAGGGAGAAGCTAAGAGCCGCCGAAAGATACGATGACGGATTACGACTCGCCAAGCATAAACATTTTCAATTTGCGAAGCGGCTGAAGTTGGACTTTTTTTTTTTTGGTCAGACCGTGAGCCTCGACGGAGCGTTTCTGCCTTCCGGCCGGTAATTGCTTTTCTTATTCAATCCGCGTCTGAGAATGCGGCGTCAGCCGCGGAGGTCGTGCGAACCCGACGGAACGAGCGAAAAGATCATTTTTCCCAGAAGGAGCGCTCGGCCTGCGTGGAATGACACTCCTCCCGCAAGCGTGTACGCATCAATTATCGGCTCGCAACGTTCGCAGATATCTCTGAGCGAAAGGCTTTACGTCAACAGCGAAACCTCCCATTGGTCTATTCGAGAAAAACCAAAAATATTTGAGCGGAACTCGGTTGCCAACCAAAACGGCAGCGCCTCCCCCTGAACATGTAAACATTCAATCTTTTGACCGTAGCTTTTTGGAGAGCCGCGGCATGCCGGAAAACCTTGCCGGGTTTGGCAAAACCATGCGACGCGCTTGCAAAGCAGAACGCACCAAAAAGTCTTGAGGTCTCAGCCGTCAACTTAAGAGGAAGTCGGCCATATTTGCGGCAAATCCCGGCGCTCGGACTTTGATCAACTCCTATTCAAGTGAATTGTGGGGTTTTTTTTTTTTGGGAGGGAGGGGCGCAGCATGCCTGGAAACTAATTTTCGAGATCCCCCAACATAGCCTCCCAGATCTATTTCTAAGTTGATTTATTTTTTTGGTGGACTGACATTCTGCTGGCCAGCGGGAGACTGAGAACTCGGTGAGCGCCACAAGCTAGCAGCAAACTCCCACTGAGGCAGGCTGCTGGCCCAGCCAGGGAACATAAGGGCTAACATTTTGTTTGTCATCATGCTCATTTTGCATTACTCTACGCCCCCCCCGCCCTTCCCTAAAAAAAAAAAGAAAAAAATCATCATCATCAAGGAACGAGTAAAGTTGAACTAAAATGGTGCAATGACTCCAAAGTTTAAAAAATGCGAGGGGACCTCAACAATGTCAACAACATTAGCATAGCATAAAGATGTTTGCTGAAAGGATCGTGTCCTGGCGTGACACCAATAAAACATTTTTGTTTTTGGTGAAATATTGCAAAATACGACAACCCCCCCCCCCAAATAATACCTCTGGCCTGTGCTGTTCTTTTGTACTTTATTGATAACTTAAGTAATGCGTTTCTGATTGTTAAACCCCCCCCACCCCTCTCCAAAAAGGAAAAATAATTGAGCATCACCCCCCGCCCCCGCCCCAAAAGAAAACAAAAATCCATATCAGTTGGACGCTATGTATCACACACGCGCTATGTCCAAACGCCTCTCTGGCTAAACAAGAGCATTTTAGTAGCGCTGCAAAGTGCCTGAAAAAAAAAAAACTAACAAAAAATATATTTTCCCGGCAATCAATGAGGCATTTATTGGAACGAGGGGGAGCCCATAGAATTTACCTTGATTTGAAATGTCACGCCGCCCGACGGTGCTTTTTCCTCGTGTACCTGAACCTCCCGCGGCGGAATGTCTCGATCGGCCGCCGAATAGGCGTCTGCGAGCGGCGAGTTTTCCGCCTGCCGTGCTTTCGCTCTGCCGCACAAAAGGCGGCGGCGGCGGCGTTCTTTCACTCGCCCGCCCCGCGACAGACGGAACATACCTACGCCGCTCCGAGTCGCTTACGGAGTATGCAAGTGCAGACTGTTCCATTCAGAGAGTAGCGCGTTGTTGTTAGGATGACTGGAAATGGCGTTCATCCGTCGCGGCGTCCTTAAAAAAAAAAAAAAAAAATTATGTTCATTCAAATTTGACGTATTGCAAAAAATACTAGTAGGACTGAGTGTAGTCGTCTGCCACTTTGGAAAACAAGTTTTTCAACAGCGGCACTCGACACTTCCTTATCGTGCTGCGGTTTGTTGCCGCTCAATCGGCGCCGTCGTCGTTTCCGCAGTTGGGTCGACGCTACTCGGGCGGCAGAACATTGCTTGTCGCGCCGCTGTTCGCATTTGCTGGGGCAAAGGATTGCGCAATCTTGACAAAGAAGTCCAATCATGGACTGTGTCAGGGGGCCAATCAAGTGATTGGGGGTGGGGTGGGGGGTCATGTCATTATTTTCTGCAATGTGCGCCTCCAAAATGGCTTCTTTGAAAGTGTGTGGAAAACAAGGGCATTTCTCGCATTGTGTGCACAAAACGAGCAAAAAAAAAAAAAAAACCCCAAAACGAGACGCATGCTGTCCTCAGACAGCTGCTGCGTAGAGCGCTCCAATCAGGCGCTCCCCCCCCCCCCCCACCCCTCCCATCTCCCACCCTTTTTCAAGATCCATGTTGCTCTACCAAGTAAGCAAACAAAACAAAACCGGGCAAGCGCGTGTGATTGTGTTGTACTATTCTTTTTTTTTTTTTTTTTTTTTAAACGAGTCATGCGACGAGAAAGCACATTTGATGAGCCCCTTTTGCCCAAGATTGGTCTCAACGCCGGGAGTTTTGCCATTCCGCCCGGCGATTAAAAACGCAGCATCCGTCAAGTTGCGTCTGACGGCCGCTTATTGATCTGCAAGCAATTGCGGCGAAAAGCAAAAGGCTCCCCGAGACCCGTCCCTATCGTGCCGTCTCATCTTTAATCCGCGGCCTGAACAGATGAGATAGGCGACCGCGTTGCGGATTAGCGCTCGGGCGGGCGGCCGGGCCGGCGACCTTTTGTGCGTCACGTTCGAGGCTCAATGTACACTTGTGCACCGTATCCCGTGCAAAAAAAATGGTGTGTGCCCGTGAATGGACGCACCTGTTATAAATTCAATCCTAATTCGTTTTTAGAGCAATTATTGGGATCCATTTGACTTTCTTTAGAAAATGCTTCATTGCATTTTTTATGAGTTTGTCGAGTGCAAATCGTGAATAAAAACGAGAAAATTCCCACGGAAATTTAGAACGCGACTCCCGACCCCCGCGAGGTCGAAAGGTCGAACGTTTTGAAATTGACCGAGCGATGTGGAAATTTACAGGTCAAAACACCAACATTTGAAATTTGGACTTTGACCTCGAAATGCAAAAAAGTGAAACTCCCCCAGCGGGGAGCGCGTGTAGACCAAAAATTGGCGCCGCCAGGAAATCGAGCGCTTCCCCCCCCCCCCCCGGTTCATTTTCCACATGACCCCGCCCGAGCCCGTCACCACCTCCAATCTTCCACAACTTGCCATTTATTTCCTCCCCCGGCCCCGATATTGAATCACGTGCGGCCGACCGCGCCGGCCTATTTGAAGGGCGTCGGAAAACGCGAGCCACCTCAAGCGCGGGCCGGGCTCGCTCGCTTCCTGGCAACCAATGAGATTAGTTGCGCTGTTTTTTCTCCCCGCTTTTGGAAGAGCCCGAGTGTGGCCAGATAGCCTAATTCGTTTATACAATGGTAATGCCTGCATGTGGCCGGGCCAAACCTGCCCCCCCCCCCCCCACGCACACACTCACGCACTCAAATCGCTTTTGAAAGATCTGAGTCGAGATAGAATGAAATAGATTCAAACTCATCTCATCAGAAAACAAAATGTACATGTGTACTGGTGCACGAAGCAAAGTAGGCTGTCGGGTTAGCGTTTGGAGCCGAGGCGAAGCTTTGAAAACGGATTCTAAAGCCACGCTTGGCGTTTCAAAATGGCGTTGGAAAAAAAAAATCTGGGTTTTAAAAAGAACAAAACAAAAAAAAAAAAAGCTCCAAGGCATTTCGGAAGCTTTTCCAGCCGCAAAGTGTCTCGCCGTGTCGTCTCCGCCGCTGTGGGGGTGGGGGCGGGGTGGTAAGACGCAATCCCGTAATGGACAATAACGCGCGGCGTGATGGCCCGATAAGCCGGCGGAGCGGGCAAATGCGCTGTTACTGTCAGAAGGAGCCGCCGCTCCGAAAGACAACGACGACGCGCGTTGGCACCAAGCGAGCACAAGCTCACTTTATCGCACAATCTACCACTCGGCACCAAACGCGTATTGACACTCTGCTAGACAGTAAGTCGGAACCAGCCCGGGGTGAGCTTAAATCGAGGGTGAGGGTTTCAAACTCGCTTCAAATGAAGCCAGGGTTGCTTTTGCAACTTTGGGAAGCCCGTGTTGAGGGTTTCAAGCCCGAGGTAGGGCGCAAACGTCGCGTTTCAAGCCTGCCTCAGGCCTGCATATTTTGGATTCGAATTCTATCGGGAACAGCCCGGGGGCCACGCCGCCATCCTTTCCAAAGTGAAAGTGAAAGTCAATCAGCGGGCTCCCAAAGCGCTTTCTTGCCTCCGGCTTCCACTCCGCAGCGTCGCGCGGCGGCTTTCTTTTCCTCTCTGGAGGCGTTTACGAGACGGCGGCGGCGGCGGCGGCGAATGCAAAAATAATGGCTAATGTGCTTTATGCAAAACAGGCTTTGCGCCCGGCGCGTTTTTCATATTTGCGAGTCGGGCCCCGTGGAGTCTGCCGCCGGAATACCTTTGTTGTCGCGTTTGTCCCCCGTTGTCGACAGAATCCCGCAAAAAAATAAAATAAAATCAACCCCTCCCAAAATCCCGTCCTGCGACACTGCATACGCAAAATTCGCTAATGTGCTAATGTAATAAACCGGATGTGCTGGTGAAATCAGTGCAAAAGAGTTGAGATGCATTGCTGATTTAAAAAAAAAAATGTTGGCCGGTGTTATTTCTCCTTTGAGGTTGGGCGCACGCTCGCTCGTCCCTCACATCATCTTTCCCCAGTAAAGTGATGCAAAATCTGACCAAAATAGCACCGGGTCGTTTTACAAAATGAAGACAAAATTGAAAATAAATGAAAAACATTTCATTGTAAATATATGATGCCTTTTTTTTTAAATAAAAAGTCATATGGAGTTTTTTTTTTTTTTTTTTTGCAGCCAATAGCAAGTCCGATATTTGGCCCATTACAATTCTAATTTTAAAAAAAACGGAGCAATTCATTTCAAATGCACCGGCCTGTGTAATTGAATCACATCGCTCCTTTGGTGCTCATAACAATTTTTCAACTTTTCCTTTTCTTGCCGACTCCTTCTTAAATATTTCGAGGGGAAAAAAAACATTTGGGGTGAGAATGTTTGTTTGTCACTTCTTGCAGATTTTAAAGATCGGCCCATTCAATCAGCCAGCCGATTAATTAGTCTGCGCTCGTGTAGAGTGCTACTTTCCTGAAAAATAACAAAAAAGCGCACACACATATACAACACCCCCATCCCCCCCCCCCACCCCCAGCCGCCCGCTCCCCAGGCAAGGCACCACTTGATTTGCTCCATTCCATTTGCGCTGAATTGTAAGCTCGGCGTAAACGAGTTTTTGTGCAATTTGAAGGCCTCGTGCGCCTGCGTGGACGAGGAGACAACGAGGCGTTCATCATGCGGCTTGCGCAGCCTACCCCGAGTACACACTTGGACGTTGACGTGATCCTCATGTCAATTCGTCCGCGGCGCTACGTGTTGCTATGCCACTTGTTATGTGCGGCGCCGCCGACGCCCCGCCAGCCACCTTGAACCCCGCTCACCCCTCACCATCCTCTCCTTGCCAATCGCGCGCCATGCCCGACCACCCCGACACGCTCAGCGATGCATCTTTCTTTTTTATTCCGCGGAGGGGGGGGCTGTGGGGGAGGTTGTGTGTCTACACAAGCTGAAGGTCCACTCGCTGTCATTTGATACACTTTATGGCTCTTCCTCAGTTGTCATGGCGACACCTTTTGTGTGTCTGGCGATTGGCGCATCGCATTTTTCATAAGCCGGGGGCCGCCGTCGCCGTGACGATTGAGCCGCCGGCAAACGAGCGTACGGTGAGGCCGTTTGGATCGCGCGGCGCAGTCTGGCCGACGCCCGCTTGATTGCCGCCTCTTGCTAATTAAAAATAGACGCGGGGGTGTATTTTTAGAGTCGTCGGAAAGGCTGCTGGCGCTCGTCAAGTGTGATTGCCGCGCGACGACGCCGACGGCGTGCGCCCCGACGACTTTTGCAACATATGACGAGCGCAAGATGTGCGCTGTCTGTTCATAGGACAACGAATCGCATGGTCAGGTTCGGCGGCACTGCGACAGTTGTAAGGCAGGACTGTTGATCGATACGTTGATCGCCTTTTTTAAAAATGTATGCAGCTCCTGTTGTTTTGAAAGTGCTCTAAAAATGAAGTCACCTCGATGAAACGGTCGCCAACCAAATCTTTCCTGCTCGTTGAGTTCCCAGCAGACGCTTTGGTCTCAACTCTTCCGGGGTCCGGGACATCCGTTTAAAATTTTTTTTTTTTTATCCTTCTGTGATATTTTTAGATGCTTTCGAGGCGCTAAAACACTTCTCCAACTCTCTGCTGCGGTGATGAGTCACAATCACACCTGCCGGAAAAAAAGCAGGCGCGCGTCGACTTGCGCGCCCGAAGAGCCGTCACCTTTATTTTGCTTATCTCGATGTATTTAGCATGAATTGGTTAGCGACGGTGAGCGAATGCCGTCATGTCGCCCAATGGCGATGGTCACGTATCCCGTTTCCGGTCAAGCCGCATCGTGTTCGACTTTGACAAAATCCCATCGCGGGCATAATTGGCCCGAATGGCATCGTCATTCCGATCCGCTCGTATCGCAACTTAACTCGACGCCGTGTGTCAACTGTGGTGACGTGAGTTGAGGAGCTTCATTTCAGGCACTGAAAAAAAAAAGATTTTTAAAGTAAACTATGTCCCCCTTTAGAGCAAAGAAACGTCACTTCAAACCAATTATTTCGGACGCGGCACTCTCAAATCCAAAATCTGAATCATGATGGGGGGGGGGGGGGGGGGATGAAAATAGGATGGACTGGCAACGCATGTAATTCTTGATCAGTATGCAAATGTCTGAATCATTTCCCCCGCCGCGCTGGGAAGCAAGCGCTGTGTCAAGCGCGGACCCTCCTTTTGATTAGTCCCCCCCCACCCCCCCCCCCCCGAGGTCATCGGCAAATTATTGCGTCATGTGCGCGCGTCTGGCTCGCCAGCAAATTCCAAAAGAACTCACTTTTTGCGATCCTTCTGAATCGCTCTTTGGTCAGAAGCAAAACAAACAACGCTTTCTTTTTTTTGGTGGGGCGGGGGGGGGGGGGTGGGGGTGAGCGGAATGTGTCATCCCTCGCTAATGCGAAGCCGCTGCAAAACACACAAGAAAATTTGCTGGCTGGTTGGAGCAAATTAACACTTTGCCACTTGTTTCTTCAGACCGCATGGTGCCCACTGAAGTGTGACCAGTATCGTGTATTTACTTCTCACGAATAAGGAAGCACATTTTATTGGAGAGGAGACTAAGGGCCACGGCCTGGAAATGCATCAGCACATAATCAGAATTTGCTAGACATAATTAAAAAAAAAATCAATAAATCTCCTGGTTTGACTTCTCTCTTTTTAGAAACTCATTTTATCCAAGAGGAGACTGAGGGCCCTCGGCTGGACCGTGACAAAATTGTATGTGAAACGGGGAGACGCAATTCACCTGTAGAGAGACTGAGGACCATGTCATGGAAGTCAATTAACACATAATCGAGCCTTCAACGAATGTTTCTCCCATTTTGACTTTTCTGCATTCTTGGCCACAGATTTTTTTTTTTATCCAAGAGGAGACTGA